>NC_138342.1:189522796-189759376 GCF_046562875.1 Panthera onca | reverse complement strand
CAGTAGAGGTGGCAAAATGGGCCGATGGCAATGAGCCCTTTGACACAGTGCTAGCAGTTGGCTGTTGAGGACAAATAATCCTCTTCTTCTCTTTTCCTCCACACTGGAAGTTCTCCAGGTGCTAAGGTGGCGTCTCCCACGGATACGACTTGGATCCCTAGAGCCTCATGAGCACTGGATGGCAACGCCCAGGTCAAGCACGGAAGTTGGATTAGCCCTTCCTACAGAAACATGCAGCTTCTTGGCTGAGCGGGACCCTTTGCTGAAATGTTGTCCCTGGGTCCATCTTAATTAACCGCCTTCTGTGAAAGCCTATCTATCTTGTATCCCTTTCTTTCTGCTTCTCAGACTAAACAGCAGAGAAGACGAAGGCACTCTACCAGCAGTGCTGATCAGGAGAAACGTGTGTGCCTGTGTTTGCACACTTACGTGTGAGAACTCTAAGTACTCTTCCAATTATAGCTAGGAATTTGAGATAGAACTGAGCAGAAACCAAGAGGTGAGCTAGGGAGCCTAAACTTACTCCTTCTCTGGGGGCTGATGGAAAGGTAAATAATAATACATCTTTGCCTAAACACACATACCATGAGAAATTCATAATTCCTTTGAGTCACACTCTTCTATGAATAAGCTGCTACACGCAAGATGGTCTTAACTGTTCCAGACTGTTCCAGGCTGGACGACTATTGGTCCACAAATGTCACTCCTTTAGTCTACTTTGTAAGAAAGTAACGAGACACGTTCTTAAAACGCACAGGTTGGCTGAAGGAGGCACCTTCTTTTTCTTTGCAAGAGAGCCTAAATCATCTCACTGCCTTCCATAGGCAATAAGCAACGTCTGGAATATTATTTTTCTTCTCTTCCCGCCCCCTCTCATTTCAAGCCCTGACTAGTTTTAGAAATTGTGGATCTCCACCTTTCCAACCACTATTCCCAGGAGGGTTTCTGGTGGCCCTGTTAACTTTGGCAGTGTGAAGAACCCACAAGAAAACCGCACTGGCCTGAGTCCATCCTGCCCGGGCCTCCACTGCCCAACTCCAGAAGCACCATTCACATTATAGACTATGCGAATGCCACCCCCTGCAGCTCAAGGCCATTTACGCGGACTACGGTGTGAGTGGTGCCAAGATGAGCAATGTGGTAGCAGGTTACACCAGGTAGAGGCTGAGCCTGGGGCCACTTTCCTAGACTCCAGTTCTTTGCAGCCTCTTGTCTCTAGGGGAGCCCAGTGCCTTTGCTAAACACACACACACACACACACACACACACACACACACACACACACAACCACCCCCACCCCCATCTTTCCCCTCTCTAAATGCTGTGCTCTAAGGTAATGATGTTACTCCCCAGCCTTCCATGGCTTTGTCATGTTGCCTGAAAAGAAGAAAAGAAAAACTTCTCTAGAAACAGAGAAACAGGAACAGAAACTTCTCTGGGAAACAGAGTGCAGGACCGACTCGTCCTGCATTCTGGTGTGCCTCGGGACAAGACACTTTGCTTGAGGGGCCAGCTTGCAGGCCGGGGCTAATCTGAGTCTCTCGTGACTGTGCGACTCTCTACCTGTGAGTCACTGGGTTGTATGCAGTTGGGACCATTCAGCTGTCAAAGCAAAACGAATGTGTAAAAGATTACGCTCCCGTATAGAGTGTTGGGTTATTTGGAGGTCTTCGCGTGTTCATATTCAGCACAGCGACAGGCTGTGGGGGGTGGGTGGGGCGTGGCTAGCATTTCGGATGTGTTGGAAATAGCACGGTGTAGACACAGAGCTGTTCCAGAGTTCTAGCTCCGCTCAGCCGCTGGGCGGGTGGTGCTGTTCGGCTTTGCACAAACTGGGTTGCAACTCGATATTCCAGTTCATCATGTGTGTGGTTTCCAGCCCTTGTGGGCAAGGGAAAGAAAGCAGAGTAGGTAGGAGGCAGAATCATATAACACATATGATTTATAAACCATATGTTGAAGAATATTTATTTAATATTTCATAATATTTATTTAAAGTTCCCAGACCCTGCCCTTTCCCTCTTCCCTCCAGAAAAAAAATCTAAACTTTTAAACTTGTTACATCTCAGTTTTAAAGCATTTCAAACCGATTTCCTCTCCAACCTGTCAGAGCTTGGAACTTCCTGTGCCTCAAAAGACCGTCTTGATGGGTTTCACGGACGTGGAATTATTCGAAGAAGCAACGAAGGCAGGGGTGTTGTTTTCTCCCCGTGTAGTTCCGTGGGGGTGACTGCTCCTCTCTGCCATGGTTAGGTGGTGATGGCAAGAATGGGATTCCTGATCGGTCAACTCTACACCTGGGCAATCTCAGCTCTGGGCCAATTCATGGAGTTAGTGCCAGTGAGCTGTACACAGCACCTAGGATATGCTGGCTCGCGGGGTCTGCAAGCTTGGAACCTGGCTCTTCCTCCTGGGAGAATAAACGTCCCTCCCTGGTCTCCACGCTGATTACTACGGGCCCTCTGCCTTGATCCCACCCAGGAGACTCATTCAACAGCCAAGGGGATCTCAAATCCAGCCCTAGAAGTCCGAGAGCCCCCAGCATCTTTAGCCTCTGGGTTGCTGATTTCTCAAGTAGACCCCCTTGGTTGCTGATTTTCAAGTAGAAGTGAAGTTGACTTTCACTTCTAGTAGCTTCTGAGACTGACTTGAAGCTTTCTCCTGACCTTTCCTGTTGATCAGTTTCTTTTCTTTTTTTTAAGTTTATTTATTTATTTTTGAGAGAGAGAGAGAGAGAGAGAGAGAGAGAGCGAGCGCCTGAGCAGGGGAGGGGCAGAGAAAGGGAGAGAGAGAATCCCAAGCAGGCTCCGTGCTGTCAGTGCAGAGTTCAACGCAGGGCTCAAACTCACGAATCATGAGATCATGACCTGAGCTGAAATCAAGAGTAGGATGCTTAACCCATTGAACCACCCAGGTGCCCCTTCTCTGATGGTGCCCTTTCTCTGACGGACTCTTATGTGCTATTCAGGACAACATTACTTATTTCTACACTTTTAAAGTTCTGTGTCATTGTTCCATGTGGGAGCGGAAGAAAAGGTTCTATGTGCTAATATGCTAATGTGTTTCGTACATTACCAAGAAGAGGGTAGAGTAGGCAATTTTTCCAAATTTATTTCACCACAGATCCTTCCTTTTTGCCAAATAATTATTGATATTTTCTGAAATACAAGTATTCCCTTAAATCTTAATTAGAGAGATGTTGACATTCATTTTGCTTCTCTCTTGTCCATCAACATAAAAAAGAAAGTCCCAAACCCTCGGGGACTTTCTTGCTCCCAATTCAACATTTACATGGAGTGCCCCTACCTGAAATGACTCACTCACAATTATTCTCTGGTAGTAATTAACACTCACCATGCAAGAGGCTCACCACGTTTCTAAGACATTATTCCACCCATGCCAAACCTTCTTAATTCACTTTAGCATTCATTACCAGTCCTGAAAACCATGAAGAACAATGGTATGACTAAGACTTTGGGACACTTACTTGAAGGAGTCAAGAGCATCGCTCACTGCATTGGCAAAATTGATATCCGTTGGGACATTTTTATATTCTAGGCAGTAAGTAGGTCTGACACCAAGAATCTCAACCTCACAGCCTAAGAAGGAAAAAGATGGCAAATGGTTACCTTCTTCAATAATTAAGGTAGGGTTATGAGCCTATTTCAGGAAGCAAACACCATTAGTCAAAATATAAATTTTGTTCATTTTCATGAAATAGAAGAAACTATTGTTGACAGTTGGTGTATATGTGTATATATATATATATATATATATATATATATATACACACACACACACACACACACACACACACACACACACACACATATATATAAATAAAATTATAAAATTATAGTTAAATTTTGTTTAACTGGAGCAGAGGGTCTCAAAATGCATTCCCAACACTCGTGTCCCATGACAAGGACTAGTAAAATTTCATTAATGTTTGTCTTTCCCAACTTGAAACAAAAAGTTAATTAGTACACAGAAAGGTCTTAATTAAAATTTTCTATAGGTTTTTCATAACTACTAAGCCTTCTAGCGTGTCTTTGTCCATTCTAGAGTCAAGTTGTAGGTAGTATCTGATTATTCCAGGAATAATAAAATAAATACTTCACTAGTCCAACTGGACTTAGAGATAGATACTGCACTAAATTAGCAAGGCCTAAAAATCAGTAGGTCAAAGCAAGGATTCTGAGACATGACCTTGCCTCTTCCAAAATGAAGTAAAAGGATTAAGGGCATTCAGACGTTGGAAGCTGCGATGGCCTTAGCTTCATTGCCCCGGTCCCTGGGACAAATAGAAGTAGTTGCTCTGAGAGAGAGACATGAACCTTATTATCAAAATACAGGGCAGGAGAGGGATGAGCCAGCCTCAGTTTTAGTGGAGTACTATTGGGTACCTACTCTGAACTGGTCACTGTGTTCAGAAACACATAGCAGAAACAAAAATGGGTCAGTCAGCGTCTCCATCCTGGAGCATCCCAGAGTCTAGCGGGAGGAGGCATACAGGAAAACAGCGTAATTTGTGAAGTCTAAAATGACATACACTTGCTGGTGCAGGGCATTTACTTCAGGGATTATTTCTTCCTGGAAGCCTTCCTTGAATCTCCAGGTTGGGCTCGGTCCCATTTGGCCAGTGTGTCCGGGGATGGAGGTAGGGAAGAAAGGGACATCCCAAGCAAAGAGAGTAGCAGAGGCAAAAGTTCAGAGATGAATAACAGTAAGGTGTGCGTGGAGACCTGTATGCAAAAGAAAGTTCCAGACAAGGGGTGTCCAGAGACAAGATGGTGAACATTCTTGTAGCCCAGGGAAAATGATTTTCAAGGTAGAGGTAAGTAAAAGTGGGACAAGTTGGGAGTGTTGGGGAAAGGACTGTCTCTGTCAGGAAATAACCCCACCCCTGGGTATATCTGATGGTTGGTTACAGCTCCCCTTCATTGTTGAGTAAGGTGAATAAGCTAACTCCTGGATTTACAAGAGTAAATCCTGTCCATGGGTTCTTGAAAAAAGTTCAAGAAAGAAATGCCAGTGGGATCTTAACTGGTCATAACCCTTCAGATATCTGTGTTTCATCTGTTGAAGGCTATTTGTTAGTGTCTATTGTTTTCTCAAAGCTGTTTATTCAACAATGTGCGAGGGCCATTGTTTGTACCTGCTATGTGCTCACTGTCAGCACTCAGAAGCAAATTAGACACCACCTACCCTTCAAAGCCTAACAGCCTTATACAGTGTGGTCAGGTACCTGCTTCTGGCACATCTAATACATGGGTGTTATGAGTTTGCAAGTAATGGAATTTTGATCATGGTTTTGGCAGATAAAAAACTGCACATGTTTTTGTGTTCACACATTAATATTAAACAATAAGCATTTTTGTATAATCAATAAGAATTATGTTTGTTAATATTATCAATCATTTTATTGGATTAAAATGAATCTAGACTCGACATTGGTGTAGTATTATAGTTCACCTGAGAAACTGACACTTGCTTTAAGTTAAAGGAGGATACAGACAACTTTTTATTGATTAGTTACATGTAGAATTCTATAGTAAAGATAGAATATATGGAAAAGTAGGTCTGCTTTTTATTTTTATTTTTTATTCTTAAAAATTACAATGAATTTTAACTTAGTCCAGAACCATAGCAGCATCTACCAAAGGCCAAGGGTAGGACAGGAGACCTGAGAGAAACTCCCTCCAAGTACACAAACCCTTCATCAAGTGCAAAGAACAGCTCATCAAAGGCTAAAGACAGAACATCGGGGTGGAGAGAGCTCCAAGCTGCAGAAAGCTGAGGACAATGCTGGAGAGAAAAAGAACTCATGATTCAAAAAGTAGGCAGCATTGGGACACTGGGTGGCTCAGTCAGTTAAGTGCCCAACTTCGGCTCAGGTCATGATCTCATAGTTCGTGTGTTTGAGCCCCGCGTGGGGCTCTTTGCTGATGGCTCAGAGCCTGGAGCCTGCTTCCGATTCTGTCTCCTTCTCTGCCCCTCCCCCACTTATGCTCTCTTTCTCTCTCTGCTCCTCCCCTGCTTGTGCTCGCTCTCTCAGAAATAAATAAAGAAATGTTAAAAAAAAAAAAAAGTAGGCAACATAAACTTTCTATGTAAAGAACAGAGAGCTATATACTGGACAAATTCCAAAGCCTGCTAAAGAGATAATCCTTATCTTCCCTCATGACACTTGTAACTAGTGGCAAATTAAATCTAAAGCTTCAAAAACGCCCAGATCCAGCTCAACTACAGATTAGAATGATTTAGCCTCCACTCTAAAGGCCTGACATAGGAAGAGGCATGAACTTTTTCAGGGAAAATATCATTTGCTATTGTTCTTTCTCACACAATGCTTGGCATGTAATAAAAAAAGCATGAGATGTACTAAGAAGCAGTAAAATGTGCGTCATAATTAAGAGAAAAATATTCAACAGAACCAGATCTATAGATGTCACAAATGTTGGCCAGAAAGGATAAACATAAAAGAAATTTCTTTAAGAGACTATTGACTATATAAAGCAAAATTAAAAACAATATATTACAGGGTTTACAATATGTTTAAGTAAAATAGATGACAATAAGAATATAAAGAGTGTATAAGTGGACCAATGGCATTATAAAATTTAAAAACTCTATTTTCGGGGCGCCTGAGTGGCTCAGTTGGTTGAGTGTCCGACTTCGGCTCAGGTGATGATCTCGCGGCCAGTGAGTTCGAGCCTCGCGTCGGGCTCTGTGCTGACAGCTCAGAGCCTGGAGCCTGTTTCAGATTCTGTGTCTCCCTCTCTCTCTGACCCTCCCCCGTTCATACTCTGTCTCTCTCTCTGTCTCAAAAATAAATAAACGTTAAAAAAAAATTAAAAAAAAAACAACTCTATTTTCATTGTAAAGTAACACAATAGTATTTCAAGGTAGAACATGAATAAGTTAAGGATGCATGTTGGTAGAGTAACCATTAGAAAAAAAAAACAATGAAATCTGGAATCAATAGAGAAAATACAATAAAATTCTATAAGTATTCAATTAATGGAAAAGAATACAGGAAATGAACAACAGGAATAAAAACAGTTAAGACAAATTAAAAATAATGCAGACATGGTAGGCTTAAACCCAACCGTATCAATAATCACATCAAATGTAATTGAATTAAACACTTTGTTTAAAAGGCAGAGATGGTCAGACCGGATTAAAAATTAAGACCCAAATATATACAATCTGTAAGAGAAAAAAAAATTTAAATATAAATACACTGGGTAAAAAGAAAGGGCTGGAAAAAATTTATACCATGCAACAATAAGTATAAGCAGCTGATACAGTTATACATCAAAATAAATGTTTATAAAATATCAACTGGAGATAAGCAACTGGAAGTTTTATAATTTTCTGCTGGGAGAGTAAAATGATACAGCCACTTTACACACTTGTTCACCAGTTTCCTATAAAATCAAATATACATTACCCAATGAACCAGCAATTTCGCCCCCTAGGAATTTACATAAGAGGAATGAAAACATATGTCCACAAAACGACTTGTATAGGGGCGCCTGGTGGCTCAGTCGGTTAAGCATCCAACTTTGGTTTAGGTCATGATCTCACCATTAGTGAGTTTGAGCCCCACATTGGGCTGTCTGCTGTCAGCACAGAGACCACTTTGAATCCGCTGTTCCCCTCTCTCTCTTGTCCCTACCCCACCCTCTCTCTCTCTCTCTCTCTCTCTCAAAAGTAAATTATTAAAAAAAATTTGTATGAAAATGTTCATAGTAGCATTAGTTATAATAACTCCAAACTGGAAATAACCCAAATATACATAACAGGAGAATGGAAAACACTTTTTGATATATTTCTGCTATGAAATACTACTCAACAGTGAAAAGCAATACACCACTGATACATGCCACACAGGGAGTGTAACTCAAAAATCTTACAATGAATGAAAGAAGGCAGACACGAAAGAGTATGTATGGTGTGATTCCACTTACATGAAGCCTGAGAACAGACAAAACAAATCTATGACAATACAAATCAGGAAACATTTGCTTCTGGGGATGGGGAGTGGTTGGCTAGAAGGAGGAATGACTATGGAAAACCTTTTTTTTATCTTGATTTGGGTGGTCGTTACACAGGCACGCAAGTTTGAAAGTGCACCAAACTGTAGTTTTATGATCTGCCTATTTTATTGTATGTAAGTTACATCTAAAAAATTAAAGTAATGATACATCTTAATGGAGTAACTTTATTGTGCATAATATTATATTGAGACGTGAACAGTGCTGAATAAAGATGGTATTGGACAAAGATTAATAATAATAAAAATCTATTATGGACTGGCTGCTATGTACCAGTGTTAACGTACTTTAGTTGGTGTAAACCTTACGAACCCTGTAAGCTGATAGGGCCTCCAGTTTACACACAAGGAACTGAGTCAGAAAAGTAAAGAGAGTTGCCCGCTGGCACAGGGCAAGTGTGAGAGAGAGCTAACATTTGAATCTAGTTTTATATGACTCCGAAGCTTTAGGTATTAGTTTAAAATGGTATCTGGCAATTTCACACATACAAGGACAGAAATTATGCTTTCCTTATTGTTTTTTAAAATTTATTTTATTTATTTATTTATTTATTTTTTTTTTTACATAAGAAATTTATTGTTCAATTGGTTTCCATACAACACCCAGTGCTCATCCCAACAGGTGCCCTCTTCAATACCCATCACTCACCCTCCTCTCCCTCCCACCCCCCATCAACCCTCAGTTCACTCTCAGTTTTTAAGAGTCTCTTATGTTTTGGCTCCCTCCCTCTCTAACCTTTTTTTTTTCCTTCCCCTCCCCCATGGTCTTCTGTTAAGTTTCTCGGGATCCACATAAGAGTGAAAACATAAGTCATTCTCTGTATGACTTATTTCACTTAGCATAACACTCTCCATTTCCATCCACGTTGCTACAAAGGGCCATATTTCGTTCTTTCTCATTGCCACGTAGTACTCCATTGTGTATATAAACCACAATTTCTTTATCCATTCATCAGTTGATGGACATTTAGGCCCTTTCCATAATTTGGCTATTGTTGAAAGTGCTGCTATAAACATTGGGGTACAAGTGCCCCTATGCATCAGCACTCCTGTATCCCTTGGGTCAATTCCTAGCAGTGCTATTGCTGGGTCATAGAGTAGATCTATTTTTAATTTTTTGAGGAACCTCCACACTGTTTTCCAGAGCGGCTGCACCAGTTTGCATTCCCACCAACAGTGCAAGAGGGTTCCACATCGTCTCCAGCATCTATAGTCTCCTGCTTTGTTTATTTTAGCCACTCTGACTGGCGTGAGGTGGTATTTCAGTGTGATTTTGGTTTGTATTTCCCTGATGAGGAGCGACATTGAGCATCTTTTCATGTGCCTGTTGGCCCATCTGGATGTCTTCTTTAGAAAACTGTCTATTCATGTTTTCTGCCCATTTCTTCACTGGATTATTTGTTTTTCGGGTGTGGAGTTTGGTGAGTTCTTTACAGATTTTGGATACTAGCCCTTTGTCTGATATGTCATTTACAAAGATCTTTTCTCATTCCGTTGGTTGCCTTTTAGTTTTGTTGATTGTTTCCTTTGCAGTGCAGAAGGTTTTTATCTTCATGAGGTCCCAATAGTTCATTTTGGCTTTTAATTCCCTTGCCTTTGGGAAGGGAATTTTTATTAAGTAAAGTACTTATTTTATCAAGTAAGAAATTGCTGCAGCTAAGGTCACTGAGGTTTTTTCCTGCTTTCTCCTCTAGGGTTTTGATGGTTTCCTGTCTCACACTCAGGTCCTTTATCCATTTTGAGTTTATTTTTGTGAATGGTATAAGAAAGTGGTCTAGTTTCACTCTTCTGCATGTTGCTGTCCAGTTCTCCCAGCACCATTTGTTAAAGTGACTTTTTTCCATTGGATGTTCTTTCCTGCTTTGTCAAAGATGAGTTGGCCATATGTTTGTGGGTCTAGTTCTGGGGTTTCTATTCTATTCCATTGGTCTATGTGTCTGTTTTTGTGCCAATACCATGCTGTCTTGATGATGACAGCTTTGTAGTAGAGGCTAAAGTCTGGGATTGTGATGCCTCCTGCTTTGGTCTTCTTCTTCAAAATTACTTTGGCTATTCAGGATCTTTTGTGGTTCCATGCTTTCCTTATTGTTAAGATTTACTGAAGCTTACTGAGAAATAAGTCAAAATAAATAAATAAACATTTATATCTTAATACTTCATAATGTTGTAAATTTTAGGCTAACATAACACCCTGAGTCACATTTGATCCCTTCTGCTTGAAGGGACCACTTACAGTTTAAATTTCAATAGAATGAAATTCTTCAAGAGTGAAGATGTGGTTTTAAAATAAATAGCGGTAAACAATGAAATGGCAAAATACAGTTAAATCTAAGTAATAAATATTTACTAATGTAGCTATGTGAAAATATTTTATTGGAAAAGGAAGTGCATATTTTTTTAAGTTAATGTAATAATCTGGATCTAAAGTTCTAAATTATGTCAACAAAAATTGGGGGAGAGTTCCAGGGAAGGAAGGCAAAGCATTTTCATTGTTGTTGGAAGGAAGGGACGGGCAATTTATAATGTTTCATTCTAGACACTGATCTAAAGATTGGAATATAAAGCTTGGAAGCTGGGGGCACCTGGGTGGCTCAGTTTGTGAAGCATCCAACTTTGGCTCAGGTCATAATATCGTGGTTTATGAGTTCAAACCCCACTTTGGGCTCTGTGCTGACAGCTCAGAGCGTGGAGCCTTCTTCGGATTCTGTGTTTCCCTCTCTCTCTGCCCCTCCTCTCTCTCTCCTCTCTCTCTCAAAAATAAATAAAACATTTAAAAAAAAGGTTGGAAGTGTATGTGCATAACTTCCAAATCACTAAAGGAATAAAAAAGAAGCATATAAAAATAATCTAATATCAAAATAGATGAAACATGAAAAAGATTTAAAAAAGGAAATATCCAGGAAGCACTAATACAGAAAGCATAATAAAAGAGAAAAACAAATATATTAGCTTCAAAATAAATGTGAATGGATAAACACTTTTTAAAAAATTTTTGTAATGTTTATTTATTTTTGAGAGAGAGAGAGTGCAAGCAGGGAAGGGTCAGAGAGAGAGGGAGACACAGAATCTGAAGCAGGCTCCAGGCTCCAGCCTGTCAGCACAGAGCCCAACGTGGGGCCCGAACCCACGAACCATGAGATCATGACCCGAGCTGAAGTCGAAAGTTTAACTGACTGAGCCACCCAGGTGCCCCGAATGGATTAAACTCTGAAAGATTGTGAAGATTGAAGCAAGAAACAAAATCCAACTATAAACTACTTAAAAATTTACACTTGAAATAAAATGGCACAGAAAGGTTAGATATAAAAGAGTGAACAAAACCCAACCCCCAACCCAAAAATTAACACCCCAAAGGTAGGTCTCAAAACCCTGAAATAGCTACAAATCTTCATTAACAGTTAAGAATGTGTATGCTTGGGGCCCCTGGATGGCTCAAGCGGTTATCTCCCTTTCTCTGTGTGCCCTTCCCCAGCTCACAGGTACAAGCTCTCTCACTCTCTCTCTCTCAAAATAAACAAACTTAAAAAAAAAAAAAGAATGTATGTTTGTTAAGAGGGGAGATCATAAAAGTTCCCATAAGAAAAATATAATTTGTAACTATGTGTGGTGATGGATGTTAGCTAGACTGATTGTGATAATCATTTCACTATATATGTATCAAATCATTCTGTTGTATACCTGAAACTCGAAATTTTACATGTCAATGATATCTCAATAAAAAACAAATAAACATAAAAAAGAATGGGCATGATTGTTTATATATCATTAATATACACAACACACACACAGTAACTAGTCTTGGGAAAATAAAGTGCAAAATTGAAATCTTGGTTGAAGATTTTTTTTTTTTTAACATTTATTTATTTTTGAGACAGAGAGAGACAGAGCATGAACGGGGGAGGGTCAGAGAGAGAGGGAGACACAGAATCTGAAACAGGCTCCAGGCTCTGAGCCGTCAGCACAGAGCCCGACGCGGGGCTCGAACCCACAGACCACGAGATCATGACCTGAGCTGAAGTCGGCCGCTTAACCGACTGAGCCACCCAGGCACCCCTTGGTTGAAGATTTTAATGACAGCTCAAGAAAGAAAGAATAAATGATATCTAAGATATAGCTATATAAAGACATAGAAGATTTGAATGTTAATATCAATAAGCTGGATTCAACAGACAATGAAAATTTTATCTTCTTGTTGTAGAATATTCATTATTATCAAACCTAACAGAAAAACTGACTGTATTTTGGTCCGCAAAGAAAACCTCAATAATTTCCAAACAGCAGAAATTTTATAGGCCACCATGCATATTATCTGACCAGAGGTAATGAAATTAGGAATTAATCATAACAGTTAACTAAAAATAAATCCAACTCCTTGTGAATGAAAAAGAAAAGCCTTATGTAACTTGACATAAAGAGGAAATGAAACCTTCACTGAACCTTCACGCTAGATATTAACCACAGTGAAAATTCTACATTTCAAAGCTTCATGGGATGCGTTTTCATTTAGGTCAGAAGCAGATCAGGAATGTTGCCGTCACCGCTGCAATTTATTACTGTTAGAAAACTTCTTAGCAAGGCAATTAACAAGAAATAGAAATAAATAAGGAGTACTACAAATCAGAAGGCATGCGTGAAGGGTTCATCTATGGGAACATTTTTAAAACTTTTTGTTTGCAACTCGTGGCAAAATACTCATATTTCTTCATGATACAGTACAAAAAACAGACTCACGGCAGAAACAGAAGTTTCACCCAACTATGAACAACGCACACTAATACTTTCTTGTTCTATTCTATTCTAGGTGTTTTTTTTTTTTAATACTGATTAGCAATCCATAAATTGATTTTACTGTCCACTATGGATCAAGACTTGTGTTTGGAAAACACAAGATATGAGCCATGTACCTGAGTATTCCTGAATCCCTCCTGTCCTTTGAGAAGAAGTTTGTTAGGCAATATTCACACAATATTTATTGTATGCATGCTTCGCCTACCAAACCACTTCTAGGAACATATTCTAAGAAAGTTGTATATATAAGCGTCTATATTATGCTGTTATTTATAATATAAGTTAAAAAGCAATTTAGGGGCGCCTGGGTGGCTCTGTCGGTTAAGTGTCTGACTTCGGCTCAGGTCATGATCTCACAGTTTGTGAGTTCGAGCCCCGCGTCAGGGTCTGTGCTGACAGCTCGGAGCCTGGAGCCTGCTTCAGATTCTGTGTCTCCTTCTCTCTCTCTCTGTCCCTCCCCCCACTCGTGCTCTGTCTCTGTCTCTCAAAAATAAATAAATGTAAAAAAAAAAAATTAAAAATAAATAAAGCAATTTAAATGTTTGAAAGTAGAGATGTGGTCAAATTATGGTATATCCATATAATGAAGTACCATGCAGGCATTAAAATCATTATGTCATTTGTATTTACTAGCATAATATTTTAGGTGAAAGGCTAGTAAATAGTATGTAAATGGATGATCTCATTTTTGAAAATATTTAAAGCATATTTGTGTCCAAAAAAAGAGAGGCAATGAATGTAATATGAATGTGGGAAATTAAAATAAGAAAATAAATTGAGTATAAGAAAAGGTAAATTTGGTGGCTGGTTTGGTAGACTTTTGTGGGCTAATTGAAGTCATTCTGAACTCCTTTCTCGCTTTCCATCACTTCACTGTAGAAGGAGGAAAGCCTTCTTATTTCCCCAGAGCCCTTTGTGGCTAGGAATGGTCATGTGACCAGTATCTCAGAAAACAGATCTGCTGAGGAGCTGAGGGTGGGAAGCTTTGCTTCCAGATGAAAGATAAAGTGCTTTGCTGGCACTGCCTCTTTCTGTTTTTTCCAGTTTGGAATGCAGGTTGTGATGACACAATCTTTGGGTCACAGAAGCCATCTTGAAACTATGAGGCAACATGTATTTCGTTAAAAAGTAAATATGCGAAAATGTAGCCAAAGGATATAACAATCCTGGGTTTTTTAAATGAGGTTGTTGGGGTGCCTCGGTAGCTTAGTCGGTTAAGCATCTGACTCTTGATTTCAGCTTGGGTCATGATCTCATAGTTCATGAGTTCAAGCCCCAAGTTGGGTTCTGGGCTGACAGTGCAGAGCCTGCTTAGGATTCTCTTTCCCTAGCTCTCTGCCCCTCCCCCACTTGCATGCATTCTCTCTCTCTCTCTCTCTCTCAAAACAAATAAACATTAAAATAAATAATTAAAATGAGGTTAAGCAGATGAACCACACAAAGTATTTCTTGTAACATGATACAAATGAATTCCCATATGTGTGTCCATTGTTCAGTTAGCTAGATTTTCTATTACTTACAGCAGACAATTCCTGACTCATTCAGAAGGATTGTGGTTGACATTAAATTACTATTGTTTACTGAATTGAACCAAGTTTATTAAAATAAATATGTTATTTTTTGTAACAGGAAACCAAAAACAATGAATTTTTTACTGATAACTTCTAATTTAAAGATCAGGACTATATATATACAGTCCTTCTAATATACAGATTAGGACACAAAAATTCTATTGTCTCCCTATCCAGTTTTAAGAAATTATAAACATTCATGTGCATGTTCTTTGATGCACTTAGGCCTGCATTTCTGTTGGAATACGTGTGTGAATAGAATTGCTAGATTTGGGGTATGAATGCCAAAGAGTTTTTCAAAGCTCTTTTATTAGTTGGCTCCCATCAGCTCATTATGAGACTTCCGGTTGCCCCATCCGTGTCACCACTTGGATTTGTCAGGTTTTTTTAATTAACCATTTTCCATTTTGGCAGTTACGCAGAGTTATCTCGTTGCAGTTTTATTTTGCATTTTTCTAAAAAACAATGATGTTGAGTAACTTTACCTATGTTTAGTGACCACTGGAATACCCTGTTATGCTATTTTTTTCCTGTTTAAGGAATACTTTTCTTACCCAAGACCATGAGGATATTCACCTATGTTTTCTTCTAGAAGCTTTATGTTTTACATTTTACAGTTAGATCTACAATCCACCTGGAATTACCTAGAATTAATTTAATGGATAGTGTTAGATAGGAGTCTGGATATATATGTATATGAATATATATATATGTATATATATATATATGAATATATATATATGAATATATATGTACATATTCAATAGATCTTTCAAAATTTGTTGAAAAGATCATTTTTTGTTACTTCTCTAAAGTGTCTCCCTTGTCATAAATCAGGTATTGACTGTATATTTGTGGGGCTGTTTCAAGAATATCTAACCTTTAGTCTATTTGTCTACTCGTGTAAATACCATTTTGTGTTCATTTTTATAGTTTTAAATGTCTATATTTAATGGAGTAAATCCTCCAGTTTTGTTCATCTGACTTAAGATTGTTTTTGCTATTCCTGATTCTGCATTTCCATATAAATTTCAGAATTGACCTGTCAATTCACACAAATGCATACACACAAACTGTTAGAATTTTGATGGCAACTACACTGAATCTATAGATCAACTTTGGGAAAACTGGTATCATATTAAGGCTTCCAATTCATTTACATAACATATTCCTCCACTTTTTAAGGTCTTTTTATATTTTTCTAAATAATTTTCTATGTAAAGTTCTCAAGCCATTTTTGTTAGATTCATTCCTTTATTTTTTGTGTTTTTGATTCTATTGGAAATGATATTGGCTTTTAAATGGCATTTTGTAATTTTTTTTTCCTAACATATATAAATACAATAATTTTTAAATATTGACCTTATATCAAAAGACTTATCTCATTAACTCTAAAAGTGAGTGCTTTTGGATTTTTGCAGCAGCAGTCATCTGTGAATAATTACAATTTCTTTTTCTTTTTGTTTTAAAACTTTTACCCCTGACCTCCCCACCACATCTCCTAACTGGATTGGGCCTCTAAATATAATTTTGAATAGAAGTCATGGTAGAAGGCATCCTTATCTCATTACTGAACTCATTTACCAGCAACTATGATCTTTGCTATAAGGTTTTTGGTAGATAGTCTTGATCAGATTAAGGAGGTATTTTACTAGTTTCCCAGGTTTATTCTAATAAATTCCAGTTCAGTTTACTGAGAATTTTTTATGAATTGTTGATATTTATCAAATAGTTTTTATTTATCTACTGAGATGATCAAATGTGTTTTTTTACTTTTATTCTGTTGCTGCTGTGAATAACATTGAGAGATTTTAGAATATTAAACCTATCTGTTATTCCTGTAATAAACCCAATTTGCTTGACATGTATTATTCTATTTATGTATTGATTGATTCAGTGTATAAATTTCTTGTTTAGAATTTTTATATCTATGTTCCTGAAAAAGGTTATCCTGTAATTTGACTTAAAAATTTTTTTTAAGTTTATTTATTTTGAGGAGGGGGGGGGAGAGAATCCTAAACAGGTTCCATGTTGTCAGCATGAGCTGGTCATGGGGCCTGATCTCATGAACCATTAACTCATGACCTGAGCCAAAATCAAGTGTCAGACTCTTAACTAATTGAGTCACTCAGGCGCCCCTTGACTTTCTTTTAATATCCTTGCCACATTTTAGTATCAAGCTTATGCTGACTTTGTTATGGATGTGATTTATCATTATATATTCTCTGAAAGAGTTTGTGTAAGATTGGTGTTACTTTTCCCTTACATGTTTGAAAACTTCACTAGTGGAAGCATCTAATACTGGGGCATTCTGCTAAGGAAGGTTTTTAAAGATTTAACTTAAAAATAGATATAGAAGTATTCCAACTTTCAATTTCTTTTTGTCAGTTTTGGTAATTTTTCTCCAGCAATCTGTCTATTTCATTTACATTTTCAAATACATCGGCATAACATTTTTCATAACATTATTTTACTGGCTTTTTAATGTCTGTAGGTTCTAAGTTGATGCCCCCTTTTCCATTTTATTACTGGTTATTTTGTCTCCTCTTTTTATTTCTTGATAAGCCTTGTCAAGATTTCATACATTTTATTAGTTTTTAATTTAATTAAAAACATTTTTTTAATTTACATCCCAATTAGTTAGCATATAGTGCAACAACGATTTCAGGAGTAGATTCCTTAGTGCCCCTTACCCATTTAGCCCATCCCCCCTCCCACAACCCCTCCAGTAACCCTCAGTTTTTTCTTCATATTTATGAGTCTCTTCTGTTTTGTCCCCATCCCTGTTTTTATACTGTTTTTGTTTCCCTTCCCTTATGTTCATCTGTTTTGCCTCTTAAAGTCCTCATATGAGTGAAGTCATATGATTTTTGTCTTTCTCTGACTAATTTCACTTAGCATAATGGAACTGGAGGGTATTATTAGGTTTTTCTTATAAGAACAAATGTGGCTTTATCAATTCTCTCTCTTGTATGTTTGGTTTCTACTTCACTCCTGCTCTTATTTCTTTTTCTCCATGTGATGGAATTTAATTTTCTTTGAGATGGAAACTTAGGCTATTGATTTTCAGGCAATATTTTTATCTAATACATGCATATATGAGTATTAATTTCCTTTAAGGCATGAGTTTAGTTGCATTCCATTTATCCTGCTACATTATATGCAGTATTTTCACTAACCTTCCATTCAAGGTATTTCCTATATATTTCCACAGTACCTTCTTCTCCGAATCATGAATTATTTAGAAGTCTCTGATTGTTTTCCAAATATATGAAGATTTAAAATTTTCTTTCTGTTATTGACTATACTTTAATTATACTGTAGTTAGAGAACACATTCTGTATGATTTCACACTTTTCCGATTTGTTGAGAAATGCTTTATGACTAACATATGGTCATTTTTTACAAATGTTCCATGTGCACTTGAGAATAATGTGTATTCATCAGTTGTCGGGTGCAGTGTTCTGGTAATATATCAAGTAGGTAAATATGTCAATTTGTTGTATAAATTTTCTATACCCTTCTAATTTTTTGTTCTCTTATTTTATCAGTTACTGAAAAAGAGGTCTTAAAATCTTTTAATATCATGAATTTACCAATTCTCCTTTGGTTCTGTCAATTTTTGCTATATTTATTTTGAGACTGTACAATTAGTAGCATTACAATTTAGAACTGTTACAGTTTCCTGGTGGATTGAGCCTTATATCAACATGAAGTGTCCTTTATTTTTTTTTAGTTTTTTTTTTTTAATGTTTATCCATTTTTTGAGAGACAGAGAGACAGAGCACGAGTGAGGGAGGGGCAGAGAGAGAGGGAGACACAGAACCCGAAGCAGGCTCCAGGCTCTGAGTTCTCAGCACAGAGCCCGACACAGGGCTCAAACTCACAAACTGAGATCATGACCTGAGCTGAAGTCGGACGCTTAACTGACTGAGCCACCCAGGGGTCCCCTGACGTGTTCTTTATTTAAAAAATAGTCTAGGGGTGCCTGGGTGGCTTGGTCGGTTAAGCGTCCGACTTCAGCTCAGGTCATGATCTCACGGTCCGTGAGTTCGAGCCCCGCGTCGGGCTCTGGGCTGACAGCTCAGAGCCTGGAGCCTGTTTCAGATTCTGTGTCTCCCTCTCTCTCTGCCCCTCCCCCATTCATGCTCTGTCTCTCTCTGTCTCAAAAATAAATAATCGTTAAAAAAATAAAAATAAAAAAAAAATAGTCTAGAGGAGCCTGGGTGGCTCAGTTAGTTAAGCATCCGGCTTTAGCTCAGGTCATGATCTCATGGTTCATGAGTTCAAGTCTTGCATCAGGCTCTGTGGGGACAGCTTAAGGCCTGGAGCCTGCTTCGGATTCTGGGTCTCCCTCTCTCTGCCCCTCCCCTGCTTACACTCTGTCTCTCTCTCTCTCTCTCAAAAATAAATGAACATTAAAATAAAATAAAGATAGTCTAGGTTTTTAGTCTACGTTGACTCATAGTAGTATAGATGCACCAGCTCTCTCTTGGTTAGTTTTTTAAACTCATCTTTTAAAAATGCTATTACTTTAAACTCTTCCACATACTTACATTTAATGTAGGTCTTTTATAAGCAGCATATATCAGTTTTGGTTTTTGTCTTGTCTGATGGTAGTTTTTTTAATGTAAATATCTAAAGTTTCACATAGACAAAAAATGAAAAAAATCATAATTATACAGGTCAATGAATTCCTATGAAGTGAATGCAGCTGTGTAACCAGCACACGGACCAGGAGACAGAACATTACTATCACACACCGGCACCTTCTTGTCCTTATTCTCCCAAGTGTAAACACTATTCTAACATTGTGGCTTAGTTTCACCTGCTTTTGAACTTTATGTAACCAGAAAAACTCAGAGTAATTGGAATTGTAAAATATTAGTAAAAAAGTAAACTTTTACATGTAATGTATTTACTGATATCTTTGTGTTTCAATCAGCCATCTAACTAACTGTCATGTATTCACTATACATTTGATAGTTTTTCTCCCCTTTCTTGATTTCTTTTCGACTAAGTATGGATTATCGTTGTTTGATTTCTCTGACTTTATTAGCTTGCTATATATATATATATATATATATATATATATATATATATATATTTAAGTTTATTTATTTTGAGAGTGAGAGGGTGAGTGGGGGAAGAACACAGAGAGAGGGAGAGAGAGAATCCCAAGCAGACTCTGCTGTCAGTGCAGAGCCTGATGTGGGGCTTTTTCTCACAAACTATGAGATCATGACCTGAGTCAAAATCTAGAGTCAGACACTTAACTGACTGAGCCACTCAGGTGCCCCACTATTTATACATTTTAATTAATCTCTTCCTGGCATAGGGCCCTAAATATGACCAAAAAATGGGAATATTGATTTATTGAAGTCTAATACAAATTTGTACTTCTGTAACTTCCCAGAAAATACAAAGACATTTGAATACTTTGAATTTACATTTCTCCCGCCTTCTGTGTTTTTTTGTTGTCATATATTTTAATTCTCTATGGATTTTTAATCCAAATGTTGTTATTATCATTATTATTATTACTATTATTAATTTACTTGACCCTCCATATGTTGTCATCTTCTTCTAGAGAGTAAATGCTTTGCTTGTGATGGCCACCTAGGCTATGGGCAGACCATTTCAATCCACAGTGGGTAAAGATGATTCAAACCTCACCTCTGTCTTTATGAAAGCTTCAGTCCTCAAAAAGTCTACACCCTTGCCCATGTCTAGCTCATTCTTATTGCTGAACTGTTGCCTTTTATCGTCCAACTAAAGTTCTGGGACATTTACTATGTCTCTTCTCCTTGGTGGGCTATGAACTCCAATTTTTGTCACATCCCTCATCCTGTGAATCTGTCAAAAGCTCAGTTCCGTTTACTAGCCTCTCAACTGCTTTTGAGATCAGTATTTCACTAGAGAGGAGACATGGTACCAATTGCCAGATATACCTCCTTCTCTAGGTCTTGATATGTGTCTGATACATTATGCACGTACACATACACCCACAGTCCAGCGGCTTTTCTAATCACTGCTGGAGATAAGAGTTATTTCAAATGCAACTCAGCCTGTCATCGTGCCAAGTGAAACACCAAATTTCAATAAATAGTTTTTAAACATAAAAAGTTCCATTTTATTAGAAATGCACCTCACAATGAAAGGAATAGGGATGCTTTTAAAAAATCAATTTATATATCCATGGATGGATATGACTGATCTCTAGAATAAGACAAGTTCAGAATCCATTCTATTCTCATTTGTTAAGTCGAAGTACTAAGAGAGTTGTTCACGTAAATAAGTAGATGGAAATAGACATAGTTTGTTGTACCCATGTCATTTAATTCTTTGAACTGCTGCCTTGCTTGAATGCCAACCTTCACATAGTGACCTACCATCATGAATTTTGAAATAACGTCTCATCTGACAACTCAATTAAGTTTTTCCTAAATAATTTTAAAGCACGCAGAGGAAAATACTTGATTTTTTTTAAGTTTTATTGTTTTATCACTAGATGTATTCACTTTCTCAACACCGACACCCATATTTTGAACTGTCCCTTTATCTGGTACCTGGAGGTTTTCATGTGCCAGAGCAATGCACCTTAGTAAGGTTCTGGATGGCTGAGGGATATTCCTTTCTTAGGTAAAGTATGGAAAGGGCATGTTTTTCATCAAGCCAGTATTTTCAATGCACTTGGAAGTTTAGGATCTTAGAACTGATTTCCTTAAAAGCAACCTTGTCCTTGTAAACCCCTAGGAACCCGACGTGAAGAACCCTGAACTAGGAAACCAGGCAGCAGTAGCTCTGCTCTAAGGAAACTGTAATGTTCTGAAAGCAGCTGGGCATAAAGCGGTGTGGGGAGTATGACTGACGGTTGTATAATTTATTCTCTTTTGGGTTGCCCCACAACTGAAGCTCTGTGAGCAGAGGGAGAGGAAGAACTGTCATAAGCAGAGCAAATGGGGCATTACAATTTGCTATCTGTTCAGGTAATGAGAGAGCCAAATGATGGGGTGAAAGGATCATAGCTCAACCCATCTGAGATACCCTGAATCCAAGTCCTGCAAACACAGTACATTTCGATAGAAGCTATGTACCTTCATGTGCCCCTGAGAAGGGATTAAACTAGCACCCAGGTGGACAGAAACAGGGACAAGTGTAATCCTTCTGCCCTCTCCATCCAGAATGGTCTCTTCTTGGTGAGATCTCAAAAGGCAGACACATTCACCCTACTTCTAATCTCATAACCCAGAATGAATAAACGACTGGCAAAGGAAACCGCTAGCAAGAAAGGACAGCCACAATGCAGTGTATGTAACGTGAAATTGGTGACGCTTGTAGGTTTCAGGAGAGCAAGGCTCATTATTCCTAGGTGAAGTAGTGTAGGTACTTTGTTTTGTTTTCGTTAGTCTTTATCGGATGGAAATCAGCAGACTGGTGGTGGGGGGTGCTGTGTGGATCCCACGAGATGGTTCTCTGATCAGGAGTCTATGGGCCCTTTCCGGATCGATCACGTGCTCAATTTGTGAAAGTGGGTAGTTTGCTCCAGCTCTGAGTCTGCTTCCTCCAGTCCACTTCCATGGCTTCGGGGGGAGCATGGAATCTGGGCAACCGAAGTCACTGCAGGTCGCCTCAGCGTGACTGAGGAAAGCAGGATTTCTGGATCTCTGCATTGGGATGCAGGGAAACAAAGGCAATGGCCTGGATCTCACAGTCTGAAAGATCAACCGGGAGCTATGGAGTAAGATTTTGGTTTCACAAATGCTCTGAGGGCATGTTTTGGCTTTACTCCATCTTGTTTCCTCACTGTTCCCAGGGACCTTTGAAAGGAATTGCCCTTAATTAGGGTTCATTTTCTAGGACTTCATCTTATCTCTGCCTAGACTCCACCTTCCTGCTGGATATTCCCACCTCAGGCTGGGTGAGAATCTCCTTCTACAACCTAATAAAAACATCCTGAGTAGAAAATACAGAGTTGAAGGGAACTTAAAGGGCAAAGAGGGCCACCACTAAGCCCATGCTTGATTTCTTTAAAAAGGCATTTCTTTTTAAAAACACTTAACTGCCATCCAACAGCAACTTATTTGAATATACCTGTTTTGTCACGATCACACTTGACTGCCATGGCCCAAAACATTGTCAAATTAATATGCAAGTCACGATGTCTAGAATGTGAGCGATGTCCCCCGGATGTGGCATCCTAGCACAGCTCAGGGCTTTCAGAGCCGTCCGTGGCAGGCGTACATCAAACCCCTTTAATTTTACAAAGAAAACAAGGGTCTCAGATGGGAGAAGTGAATGTCCCAGGGCCTCCCTGCCAGCTAGTAATCATCTCTCCTGGCCGTGGTACATTTCTACAACACACACTGCTTTCCAGAATGATCCTTGCTTCCTGGCAACTCTCTCCAAGGACCACCAAGTTGAGCCCATAAAAAAAATCACATTTCTCCAACTTCCAAGAGCGTGGGTCTCGCCTTCTAAGTGCAACTCCTTTTGCCAACTTTGACACATACTGTAACAATAACCCTTGTGAGCTGCATTTTATGTGATAGGAGGCAGGTGTACAACTGTTGAATACATGTCTCAAGAGAGCTTATTAAAACAGCTAAGCCAATTAACTCTCTTAGAAACATGTAACCTTTTCCAGGAAAATACATCTGAGGCACAGGAACTTGTGGGAACAAGTCCTTAGGGAAAGCATGGCCTTTGATCTCAGAGACCCTGTGCCCAGAGTTGGCCTGGCCCACAGAGCTAGGAGACCTCTGGTGGCCATTCTCTCCTGATGTAGGGAGAGGACGGTGGGCTGGTTTTGTGTGCAGGGGTAGAGAGCAAGCCCAGGAGACAAATGAGATGAGAAACAACTCATCCATTAGAGAAGATTCCAAAAACTCAACTGAAAATGACTCACTGGGCATAAAAAGTGACTAATGGGAAACCAAGGTGAGAAGGAATGTATGCCTAACCCAAGCTGAGTCTGCGTGTTAGGAAGGCGGTGGTGAAACCACAGCAAGGCATAATGAAGCCAGAGGTGGAGCTTTAATCTCTGCATCTGTTACTTAGCTTTAGATGGGGAAAATCTCTGGCCCAGGGTCAAGGACTGCACTCCTCCCAAGTGGGATCAGGTGAGGAATGAATGACCACTACTGGAACGACACCCCTGGGATCCCCTCATATAAACTATCAGCTCTGGGTCTGGGACACAGGCTTCAAGATGATCTAAATATTGCAATGATTACATGACTACAGTGACATCACGATCCCCCCAAAGGAAGCCATCTGACTTCTGCAGCACATGGTATTCCCAAACAAAGTCTCCTCCTCTGAACAGGCACTTTCCTGGCATTTAGATCGCAGCAGACTGGACCTACTTAGGATGCAAGATGCTGACAAGCCCTTTACTGCACAGCTCAGCCCTGTCCGCGAGTTTGCTAGAACTCTAGCACCTATCCGGGGACCCCTCATCCCTCCGACCCCCAAATCCAAGCTGTGATCTTCAAGTCTTACAAACCACCCTTTCTCCCCATGTATCTGGAGGAACATGGGTCTCCCCAACCTCTGAGGTGGTTCTGAGCCACTCCTAGGAGCATCTGGGACCAGGACTGAGTGCTGTGTGTGTGGGCTCTGCAAAACCACTTCTCGGCAATCCTTGGGCCAACAGCCTGGGGCCAATCCAGTGGCCACACGGCCCAGTGTTAGCCTCTTTCTCTGCACGTGGTCCTGTGTATGGCTAACCCTGTCCCTGGTTTCTGCCTCCAGCCCTGAAGCACCAAACAGTCGGGCTCTGTCCGCCCTTT
Source organism: Panthera onca (assembly GCF_046562875.1). Taxonomy (NCBI): domain Eukaryota; kingdom Metazoa; phylum Chordata; class Mammalia; order Carnivora; family Felidae; genus Panthera; species Panthera onca. The sequence continues at coordinate 189,735,161 of NC_138342.1, read as the reverse complement.
CTCTGATGACCCAGTGGTCAGCCCCCTCTATCTACCCCTTTCCTGAAAACACTCCCCTCCTGTTCCTTACTGACCTGACAACCTGTCCCAGAATTCTCTTAGTGATTCAAAATAGGGCTTGTGTTTCACTCCATGGTGTTTGCTGCAAATGTATGTTTGAATTCTTGATGTGACCTTGCAGCTTGATTTTGGGCTAAGAATGACCTAGATCTGAGGGCTTCCTCCAGGTGAATTAAAATGGGCCCAAACTGAAGATCCCTTTTTATTTATTTTATTTTTAATTTTTTTAATGCTTATTTTTGAGAGAGAGAGAGAGAGAGAGAAAGAAAGAGAGAGAAAGCGGGGCAGGGGAAGAGAGAAGGAGACAGAATCCGAAGCAGGCTCCAGGCTCTGAGCTGTCAGCACACAGCCCGATGAGAACCCGTGAACTACGAGACCATGACCTGAGCTGAAGTCAGACACTCAACCGACTGAGCCAGCCCTCCTCCATTGTACAGTGGGCATAAGAGGAGTAACTTCTCACGATTGTTCCGACAGTTAAATAAAAGTATGTGTGTGACGTGCCGACTTCACTTTAGGTGTCCGGCCCACATGTTTCTTTTCCTTGTCGGCATCAGAGAAGGCTAAGGTGCCTTGGTTTCAAACGTGCCGGAGGAGAGTGGCCCTGGGGGGTTCCCCAGCAGTGACCGGGGCAGAGAAAGAGCATTCCCACAACAGTTTAACTAGCCTCAGGGCTGTGACAGGGGCCAGAGATGACACATTGGGTCACAGGCACCAGGCAAGTGGCCAAGTATGTTTGGGCTGCAGTTCTCACCCAGCTGCACAGCAGAACCAATGGGGTGGGGGGTAACTCGCAAGAACACTGATGCAGGGCCCTCACCCCAAACCAGTTATGCTGGAACCCGTGAGAGGGCAGCCCGGGCACTGGTGTTTTATAATAGCCTCATGTGATTCTTACCTGTATCCAGAGGGAAGAATCTCTCCTAAGGAGGGAGAAACAAGGACAGAAACTTACAAAATAAATTTACCTCTGGGGAACTGGATGGCTCACTCAGTTAAGCATCCAACTCTTGATTTTGGCTCAGGTCATGATCCCAGAGCCATGGGATCCAGCTCTTTGTGGGCTCTAAACTGAGCACGGAGCCTCCTTGGGATTCTCTCTCTTCCTCTGCCCCTCTTCTACTTGTACACGCTTGCTCTCGTTCTCAAGATACATAAATAAACTTAAAAACAATAAATTTGCCTCTTAACGTGCAGGAAAGGAGGATGCAAACAGGGAGCAGAGAGGGTCACTGGTGCTGGTATTTCGGGTGAGCGTGGAAAGAACTAAATGTGGAAAGAACCTGGACCCAGACATCGCCCTGAATGGGAGGGGAGGCAGCTTTTCCCCTCAAGTTCTCTAATGACACCGTGGCAGGAAGAAGGCTCTCCCCACCCCCCCCCCCACCCCCAGGGAGGCCAAGCCTGCCCAGACAGCCTGAGATGGGAGTTCGGCGCCCAGACTAATACAGAAAGCAAACGGAGGTGGTGAGGCCCTGCAGAGCTTCTGAGCCTCCTGATGTGCCAGCATCAGCTCTGGGCCGGAAGGAGCTCTCAGTGGGAATTAACCGTGACCCTGAACAAGCTCTGGAGCTGGCAGAATGCCAAAATCAGCCCGGAGAGAGGTCAGCAATTCTGATCCCACAGAACAAAACTTTCTTCCTCACTGGCTCCTAGCCTGTAGGCTACAATTCCCATATTAGTCATTGCTTCAAATTAGCAAGGCACCGGGGGATGTTAGAATAAAACGCTGTCTGCCCTGAGATGCCCCATCATTAGCCTTCATTGAAATCTCTGGATGGGATCAGCTGGCAGCAGGGACACTGACAGGTGGGACACAGGGTGAGTCAGAGAAGGCTTAGGGAGCCTTGAGGCTGGTGTGTCGCTTGGGAGGCCAGGCCAGGTGGAGTATGGCGGGCAGCCCTGAGCCCCCGGGAGAAGGAGGGTAAGTGCTCTGAGGATGAGCGCCCGCACTTCACAAGTCCCAATGACGGCAGCAACGGGAGCCCTGAAAATCCCTCGCCCTTGTTCTGATTTGCAGTTAATCCGAAGGCTTGCCTTCTGGCCTGTTTGCCTCCTCACTTGGTCTAACAAATGTTGGGGTAATGTCTGTCTCTCATGTTTCTTTTCTTCCTGATCGTCTTTTTCATCTTCCCTCTTCCTTTCTGCTTTAGTGCATTTGGGCTGATGTAACAAAATACCATTGACTGGGTGGTTTAGCCAACAAACGTTTTCTCATAGTTCCTGGAGATGGGAACTTCAAGATCGAGGTGTTAGGAGATTTGGTGTCTGGTGAGGCACCTCCTCCTGGTTTGTACATGGTCACCTTCTTACTGTGTGGCTGAGAGAGGCCCTGGTCTCTTCTTCTTCCTGTAAGGGCACTAACCCCAGCACGGAAGCCCTATCCTCATGACTTCAGCTAAACCTAATTGCCTCCCCAAGGTCCCACCCCCAAATACCATCACACTGGGGATTGTATCCAAGATACAAAATGGGGGGGGGGGGGTCATATTTCAGTCCCCGGCAGTGTCTGCATGGTTATTTGGTGAGTCAATGGCTGATCAGGAACACTCATTGTGGACTTTCTGTGGGCAAAGAGTAAACTACTGGGTTAAGCCACTGACACTTGGGGGCTTATCTGTCTGCCATTGATCCTAACTTATTAATAGTCCCTTAGACTCGAATTGCCTTACATAGCATGTAAGGTACTTAAAGATCTGGCCAGTGCTGGTTTTCTACCTCTTCACGCCCACCTTAGTCAATCAGCTGCAACCTTGTTCTGCTCTCCAGATCTGCAAGGACGACATGCCCTTGCTTGCTTTGCCTTTGAACCACAGCATGCAATCCTTTCCTCTGCCTCAAATGCTCCTAGAGATCTGGCCTACGTGATCATTCAATACCCTACGTCTATTATAATCCCAACATCCCTGGTGTATGGTAACTACCGACTTCCTGTCTGCCTTCCAACCCGAGGAAATAGGCCCCATTTCTCATTAGAACGTACCAACTCCTCAATGGCATTCGAAGCAGCCACTAATCAGAAAAAAGAGGTGTTGGGCTTTTTTTTTTCATAACTCTTTTCCTGTTTAACTGAAAATTGTCTTTGTGGGAAAACTCGTGGCAAATTTTATTATTTGTATGTTTTGTTTTCTTCAAAACCAATTCCAGATGAAGTATCATAATCGTAAAATCATCGTCACTATTGAGATCAGGACTCTCTCACAGTAGATAGAAATTAAAGAACACCTTGCATTATTAGTCATTATTATTAGTCTAAATCAGAAAATGTTAAAGGAGATTAAACTCTTCAGAGTCCAGAGCTTGCCAGGGACATCCCCGATAATAAACCTGGATGCTCTCTTTGCAGGCCACTTATCATGCCTCCAAAGTGAGCACCGACGATGGCCATTCCCATCTCGAAGCCATTGTATTCCATGTGCCAACAGATTTCAGCTGGAGTCACTCGCTCAGTGACACCTTTCCCTGCCTTCTCAGATGAGATCAAGTCCCTTATTAGGCACCTTTTAAAAGGAATATCACCATTCTTTTTCTTTCTTTTTTTTTTTTAAGATTTCTTTTTGAGAGAGAGTGTGCAAGGGGGAAGGGGCAGACAGAGGGGGACAGAGGATCCGAAGTGGGCTCTGTGCTGACAGCAGCGAGGCCAATGAGGAACTCGAACTCACGAACCACGAGATCATGACCTGAGCCAAAGTCCGATGCCTGACCGGGCCCCCTCACTGTTCTTTATTAGACATTTCACAACTCCTGTTTTTTCTCTTGCTTCTCAAGCTACTCCTTTGTTTATTTTTCAGGCCCACCTCCATTTTATCATTAACTTCCTCAAGGCTGTGTCTGGGACCCTCTCCTCTCCTCACCCTGCTCTCTCCCTGGGTAAGCTTCCAGAAGGCCCACAGCGTCAATGACCCCTGATGCCTCCGCCCCGAACCACACCTCTGTGCCTCCAGCTTCTCTTCCCTGAGCTCTAGATGTGCCCACTGCACATGTCTCAGCGTCAACCCAAGGCCTCTGCCCCCAAATCACTGCTCTTTCAGTTTCCCCCATTGAAGTGAAGACTTGCCATCCCTACAGTTCTGTTAGCTAGAAGCAGGGGTCATGCCTGTCACTGCTCAATCCCGAGTCCAATTCATCACCGGGTCCTGGTGATTTTAATTCCTAAATGTGTCCCCAGGCATCCCATTTCTCACCACCTCTGTAACGCTAGTCCAAGGTATTCTCACCTCCTTCCGAGGTCCACACAATAGCTTCCAGACTATTCCATCCACTCTGGGTGCCACATTCCATTCTCCGCGTAGCAGGCAGAGTGGTCTTGTCAGAATGCAAGGATGACACTGCTGCCTTCCTCCTTAAAGCCTTCCAGTGCCTTCTTATTCCTCTCAGGGTGGGAATAAATTCTCCAGCCTGGCCCATAGAAGCGGGCCTGGCCTAGCCTTCTCTCCACCTCATCCACGGCACACCCATCCTCCCTGTCCATTTCTTGGGCCTGCCACGCTTCTCCCGTCCCTTCTAGACCTTCACACTGCTGCTCCCGCAGCCTGCATGCTCCTTCCCATCGATCCCCCAACTTACCCAAGGTGTCACCCTCTCTTATTAGATGATGTCACAGTGCAATACACTCTTCACTATTACGCTTTTAACAAGTGGGTTCTTATACGCATTTACTTGGCCAAGTATAAGATTATCATCTGTCTCCTCCACGGGACGGTGAGTTCTTGGAGGGAGGGGAGGATGGAGTAAGGAGAGCCTGTATCTGGTTTTCCTCACAGTTGTCTCCTAAGAGCTGATTCCAGGGCCTGGAGTCACACCCTTTTAAGATGTTTTATGAAGAAGCAGATTTGCCACGACTTGTGATGAATAGAAGTTCATCCCTGGATGTCTCTTTCAGGCTCTCTAATTACCATAATGGATGCTGCTGAGAAACTACGAGCCCTTTTGGCCGAGACGCCAGCCTGCAGAAGGAGACTGGATGCGGCTGGACAGCTATGAGAACTGGAGGAATTGCTCCTGCGGGCAGCAGTCCAGAGAGACACCACCTCTTCAGTTTCTCTGCAGCAGAAGTGGTTGACGCCTAGGAACCCTGCAGGATGCTTTTGAAGATCACTTCTTAAGACAACCTCCGACTTGAAATGAGAATTCGTAATCTTTTTCTTGCTGACACAGACAGAAACATCAGTGATGCAGACCTTACCAAAGTTACGACAGACAAAGGAAATGACTCAAGGTGAATTCAACCCGAAGAGCCTTACGGGATTGTGACCCAAGCCCGCCCTGGCCAGACAAGATTAATTACAGGGCCCCAGATTTCACTTGGTACTGTGGTAATGGTTAACATATGTTTCTATCACATGAAAAAAATCAAATCAATTAGATATAGATTAGATGTGCACGTGTTGCTATGTCAAAGACCACTTACCAGTCCTCATCATTGTCACTTGGGTTGCATGAGCACAAAATTATCAGTGTGGTATGCACGGGTGTGTTTTTCTGCAAAGGGGATCCATAGTTTTGGTCATTTTCCTAATGTGGTCTTGATTTACAAGTGTAGGAATCAGCAAACTACATACTAAGGCCTCTCTGGGTTCCAAACTTACATACATCTTAAAGTGTAATGCCAAATTGGTGATATTATTGGAAAATTTAGTGAGACTCTGAATCCCTTGCATTTAAATGTCAAGTATTTTCTGAAAAAAAAAAAAATTCAGTTTTTATCCAGTAATTTGGAGTCCTGTTCATAGAGTCAAAGAACTGAGCCATATATAATGTTAACTCACACATTTGTAGAATTGATGCTGGGCCCCTAATTTTCCCTGTGCCATGTACGTATCTAAGTTCAGCCCAACAGGAAAGGGAAAGATGCTGTGAATAATCCCTAATCCTCCATCCATAGTCGATACGGGTCTCTTTACCTCTGCAGATGAAATCGCCTTGCTTGTAACAACTGAAAGTCAACAGGAGCTGAGTCAGATACCCACCCATAAAGCCCCCACGCAGCCCACCTTTGGCAAGTAGGGAAGGGAAGGCCAGGTGGAAATGTGTCCTTCCCCACACAGAAGGTACTCTGTTTATCTGAACACCTGTACAGGACAGGAAGAGCCCAGACCTACACCCAACACTGCCCAGGGCCATATGAATGATTGCTCTCAAGTCCCCATGAGTGCTTGGCCGTAGGGAGTTAACACTGCAAAACGCATGATAAATGACGTAGAGCTTAGAGTCTTCAAACACTCCAAAGAGTTTTAGCCATAGACTCCTAAAAAGTTGCTAATTCTTGTTCCTTTTTTGTATTTCATGAGAGCCATAAGAACAAACTTCAAAACCACTGCCACTACGTATGGCAGCACTGACTGTCCAAGGAGCTCAAACTCAGTTTCCATACGGTATCTTACTTATCCTGCCATTTTCACCTCATTTCTCCTCCTCCTCAATCCTTCTCTGCTTTGGGTTCCCCTTAATATGAAGTGACTATTGGAGCCTCTTCCTTTTCCCCCAATAAAATTTCTTTGATCTCAAACTAGAGGGATGGAGTAGGGGATACAGTTAGTGAACGACACATGCTCAGCTCCTGTCCTTTCCAGAACATTACTAGGCCCCAGCTATGCAGTTCCTGGATGATCTCTTTGGGCTTCCCAAAGAGATGTTTGATTTAGGGCCCGGGATCATTTCCCATGGTGCACTTCTCCCTGCACAACTCAATGGCATCACTGGGTGGGGCAATAAAGGGTCTGTTTACAATATTAAATTCCTTTGAGACTTGAGGTGGGCTATTTTGGACTCTTCACCACTGATGAATTTTTCCGTCTGCTGCTTTATCTACCTGACAGGAAAGCTTGAACTGCTGCCATTTCTAAATTGCTCTTCTAAATATTGACTTCATGGCGAGACTCAAAGTGTCACAACACAGCTCACTGGAGGCATGAAGATTTTCCAGGCCTCATCCAGAGGTCTGTACAATGTCCTGTGGGAAGTGGAGAAGGAAGAGGAGGATTTGAGAAGAAAAATAAAATCAAGTCACGTTTAGAAGAAACGCCATTGCACTTCACTTAATCTCGCAGAGACAAATGAACACTCATGGGGCTATTAGCTGTGGAGGGGCTGGAGAGGACCAAGGTGGAGGGAGAAATGATGGCAGTGACCATTAATCCCTCGGCGGTCGGCCGGGAAGAATGGAGGGTGCGAGAAAGAGCCCTTCAGAAACACCTAGCTCTCAGAGAGCCTTTATTTGGGTTTCCGGCTTAGAAGGACCGGACAGTGTCTGAAAAACAAGAGACTTTACATCCAATTTCTGTCAAGGCTTCGACACGGCTATATCTTTAGCTAATCTTCATTTGGGGTGCTGAGAAAATTCTAGGAGCCTTTCTTTTTAGCTTCTTTCCTCCTAATAGTGAACACTATAAACTGATCTTAAGGCATATTTGTCACATCATATTAGCTGTTGAACCATGAATCAAAGGAAGTGATTGGCCCTTTCTTGCCCTTAAGGAGCTGTTTTGAAGGAGCAACACGACGTTTTACGTGCAAGTTAGCTTTGAGATTTTTTTTTTTTTTTTTTTTTTTTTGATATTCAGGGATATACAACTTCAAGTTGCTTATTAGCATGAAGGGGCCAGATTCCCCAGGATGAGAATAATGCTCTTCAAGGCTGCAGAGAGAGGTCCTGTCTCCCTTCAGGACATGTCCCCAATTCGTGTGCATTGCCAGACATGGATACCTGAAAGGCCACCGTGTGGAGGGGCTGGGGAGAGATTATGCGGGATGTGCTCTTCAGAGCATATGAAAAGCTCAAGTTCCAAGACATAGGAAGTTAAATTAACCAGGTACCATGGAAGATGGCCCTTCCGGCAGTGGCGCGACATGTATCTCGATTGTCCTTAGATTGTGGAAGGTGGCCCCTAAGGCCGCATGCCCAGTCTGTTCCCTCTCCTAGGCCTATGCATGTGGGCCCTTTTATTTGTTGATAATTATTTCCAAGAATGACCTCAAAGTGCATCTTCTGGCTTGAGACCTCATCACATTGGACTGACCCGTGAGCTTGGATCCTCTAGCAACTCTGATTAGCTTGGCTGAGGCACTGACTTCTTTCCTTCATCTCATGTCCAACTCTGAGAAAAGCTGGGTCTCCATTTAAGGTAATAAAGTCCTCGTAAACCCTTCCCTTGCTTGAAAGCTTCTTCTCGTGTCAGCTGAGTAGCTGCTATGGGCAGAATCCCAGGTGTCTTCTGAAGAAACTCCAGTACTCCCCTGAAATTCCATCTGCCAGCAGAGCCATCCCGTGTATACTGGTTCTCATGCCCAGTTTGGATTCATGCGGTCTGCTCTGGCCTTCACGGGCTCACCTACAGATGCTAGTCTCTGCTCTGTGGCAGCTTTCTGGGCGCTTACCCCAGCTCGGCTGTGGGTCTGCTTTCCACAGTCTCCATCTGTCTGTGTGCTATGCTCCTCTAAGAGTTGGCACAGTCTTGAGTGCCCCAAGCAGCTCTCCACATGACCACCTCCAACCAGCGTTCTCCAAACTCCTGCTGAAGGCCCACGCCCTCAATGTGGGCCATCTGCGGTTCAGCCTCGGCTTACTCATCCTTCTCTCCGTCCTCCCCCACCTCCACCTGCCATGGTCTCCCACAACCCACCGTGCTCTCACAATTTTATCAGGCTGCTGCCAGTGAGCTCCCCTAGCTGTCTCTCCCCATTAATCCCTTTATTTCTTCCAGGCCTCCCCTGATATCTTCTTCCATGATGGCAATCAGCAGTGTAACACCATTAAGAATTCGGGAAAAAAAAGCATCTACAGCCACATACATAGGAAGGTCAATTTGCCCACTCACCTAAAGAACGAATCCCACCAATGGGAAGACACCTGTAAGTTGATTATTTTATTATCACTGAATCCTCTCATCCGTAGTGAAAGGGTTTTGACTGCCAAGACAAGAGTATTCTGAAGACTTCTCACAGGAGTCAGGGTAGTTTGCACAATGACTTACCTCACTGCAGTAAGTAAAGTAATTTAGTTTCTCATTGATCTACTATGTACAGGAGGAATATAAATGCAGAGAGACTTCATTTACTATAGTACCCAAAAGTTGGAAGAGCTTTGAGTCCTGTTTTCAGCATTGTAGGGGAGCTCAAAATCCATAGAAACAGTATGCCAGATTCTTTTGTAAAGCAGAGAAGCAACACCTAATTTATCTCTTTTGTATATCCACAATTTTGCACATGAAAAAGCAGGATATACTGCAGCAGTACTGCTGAACCAAGGAAATCAGGAAATGGCATGGTGTCTGGTCCAACGCTAGAGAGCTCAAAACAAAAGTTTAAAAACCATGCCCATAAAACATATTTCTTGTAGTGTTCCCACTTTCCAAACCTTGGCTTGGTCTTAGAACATGACAATTACGTCGTTTGTCTTCAGAGACTCCATGGTGTTTGAGATTTGGAAGGCTAGAGGGGCCTGGAGGCCAACACACTCACCTGGCCAGTAGTACATGTAGACCTTCCTTTTGGCCTTGGTCAGAGTGACCCACAGAGGTTCTGATCCATTCCACCAGAGAGGCATCAGGCTGTCTCTGTTGACACCAATGTCAAATGACTTGTTGGTGTTGGGGTCCCACATGTAGTTTCCAATCATCTGATGGACCTCACAATGGCGGCCTATGTTAATGAGAACACAAGGCTGTCAGTTTATTGTTCTGGTCTTTTTATAAAAGCCATTTTCTCTTTTCTGTTTATAAAAGCCATTCATGCACATTTAGTTAAGTACAGAACAGCATGAAGATTTTCTTTTGATTTTTTCATCATAGATATTTCTTCTCTCTTAGACTGTACCACAAGGACAATCCAATGAGTAGTCTAATAATTGAGGATGGGTTCATTTTTTGTGAAGTTAACTTGCCAAGCTATTTTAAATTACACTGAGGACATTGTGTGCACAAATTGACCCATTGTTCACAGCTTGAAATCTAAATATGAATCAGTATGAAAATTGTAGATTCCCATAGGGCTTGGATTAGCTTTTCACCCCAGAGCACCCCTCCGAAGCTCTGCTCCCACACAGTCACGAATCTAGATGCTGGGGGGTTTATTCCCTTGTTTCCCTGGATAAGAGGAGTTATCGCTTCAGCACAGAGCACTGATAGGATCTACGACATTTGGAACAGAATGGTGAAAAATAGATTCAACTTTGGAAAACAAAGCAAGAAAACAACCCTCCAAATGGAGTGTTATATAGAAATGAGGATTGCTTCTGTTGGGCACAGCTTAGTCCCAGAAGAGAAGCCAGAAGTGAAAGACGCAAGCGCTTGGACTCTTTTGAAACGTTAGGCTTAAATTATTTATTTTGGAGCAATCTGCTACATCTTTAAAGTAAAAATAACACAAACATTGGCAAGTGCATCAGAAACTGCTGCAATTTCAGTGAGCGTCATTTGGCATCACGATGAAATACGCTTCACCGAGCTCACTAACTACGCTTAATCCAAGTGGATTTTTTTGTTTGTTTGCTGTTGTTCTTTCTTCCCGAGCACCCCTACCCCACCCCACCCCACCCCACCCCACCCCACCCCAACACCCACACACACACACACACACACACACACACTTTGTTTTTGAATGAAAGCAAGGAGAAACCATAAAATACAATTTTGAAAATTTGGAGACCCAAAATATTATAAAGGAAAACCTTTTATTTCATCACAGAAACCCAGGCCTTCTACAAATCATGCTTTGAATTTAAAGCCCAGAGATCCAGACAAAATGGTTTTTACCCAAGGCTACAGAGTTAGATTTTTGACCCTGACCAAAACTTTCACATGTGGACTGATAAAATTAAAAAATAAAGTAAAAAACTTTGAGCAATTTCTCCAATGGTTAAGATTTCTCCAGTGGTTAAGCAATTTCTCCAATGGTTAGTTATTCCTTCAACTAACATTTAGTCAGGGTTCCTATGGGCTCTGCATTGTGATAAGCTTAGACATTCAAAATAAATTCATGTGGTCCCCATCCTCCAATGCCTTGTATGTAATACTCAACAGAGGTCCTTTTGCATAAAAGAGACAGGCTTCCTTGGGCCCGGACTAAGAAGGGGACCAAGCTGCCAACTTAAGACTTGTAAGGATTCTCACCCACTCTTTTGCTGAGGATAATTCCTAGTATGTTCTAACTCATTAAAAGTAGGAGCATTATCGGTTAACCACGTTACTTTTTTTGTTTTTAGTGTATCAAAGTTTAATAATATCAAGAGAAACCCTCTCACGAGTATAATTTCTTACCTGCTTTCTTCACCCAAAACTTGCATCCTGTACCTAAAATATTTTTTATTATCCTACTAATGCCCACTTATCCTTTTCACAAGGCAAGATAATCCTGACAATATTCATTGGGAAATGTGTCCTTTCTGGTCTTCCCCTGTAGATGTCCTCTAATGCCCTCCTAAGGACAGGGGTATCTCATCTGGAGCTGGTGTCACAGACACTGAGCAAGGGTGCAAAATTGGAAAGGGGTGTCGAAAGTGTTACTGAAGTCAGTAAACCAAGAGAAGTTTCTAGATGAATCACAGGAAAGGGCTGCAAAAGCTAGGGATATCAGGTATGGGAATAATGGGGACAGGTACCAAGTGGGAGGGGTGTAGGAATCTCTGCTTTTGTTTGGAACTGTTTTGACTATTTTAGAAGAAATGCCTGAAACCCGAATCTAAGCAGGGGCCTCATGTGATTCAGTTTCCACTAGGTGTTACTTGCAGAGAAGGATGAAGCAACAAAAAAATAATGTTTAAAAGTACTTATAACCTCTATCGTATATCTCAGAAATGCCACAATATCATTGGTAAAATATTTTTCTTTTTTTTTAACACTCTCATTCAACCGTCTAGACCGTAAAGGGTGGAAACTCTCTTGCCTTCTTTTGCTTTCCGGGTAAAAATTTATAAGGAGCCTCCTGTGGATTATAGAGCTGCCATGTGACTGGATGGTGGAAGGTGTCTGCGCAGGAGAGACACAGAGATGGAGAGACAGAGAGAGAACATTCTTCTAGAGAATGTCTGTTACATTAAATTCTCTACCTCTTACACACGTTTCTTTGGAAACATGTATAGCGCCTCACTGAGGAGAGACAGAATCTATGTGTGCAGGTAACACAGTTCTGGCATATTTTAAATTTTCAAATGATGATATCTTGTTTCCTGTGGTTATCTGAGTCCTTTAGCTTTTTTCATGTTGGATATTCTCTCCTCCCCATTATGTGGGATGTAGCATTAGCCTTGGTACTCCTTTTACACACCAGTCGAATCAGTGGTGCCCACTCATTCAAGGGAGCTCCAATAACTTTATAATTAAAGCATTCTTTAGGGAGGCATCTTTAAGACAAGGACCCCAAGGATGCCTTTGGTTCCTGCTCCCATCTAGCACACTGGTTGGTCTAGGCTGGCCCAGAGTGGTTCATCCATTCTAAAGGAAACTTGGACCCATGGAAGTCAACATTTTTCCAAAGGCTGGGAGTGATGTGCTGGAACAGAGGTGTTTGCTCACTTCCTATGAGTGAAGGGCACCTAAGGAAGATCCGGGGACCAGCAGTTCTCCCTACGTGAGTTAATGGGTTTCTGTTAACAGTGGAGATCTTTCAACAAGGAGGTTATCCTCGGACCTCTGTTTAGAAAGTAGGTTTTATTCTTTGGGTGGATTTAGGGCCTTGAGTTAAAACGAGAAGGTGTATTCTTCAAAGGCTCAATCATAGATGCTGTGCTAGTCCCCAGGGGCATCCCTTTGTTCTGGGAAGTCAGCAGGAGGCTGTATGTTCCCATCTCATGTCTGCTCTGAATCTTCTCTCCCAGATGAGCTGATTTTCTTCCCATGAATATATTAAGGCTGGCAGTCTGTGCTTGTAACAGTATGAGTCCGCTCTTACTCAAGCTGGTTTCCTTACCTACCCTGTCTCTCTCTCGCTCTTTTGTTTTTATTGCCTGGGCAAATGTGGTGGCTATAAAAACAGAACAGAACAAAACACAATGTACTGGCTTCTGCAGCCCACAAGCTCTCATCTCCATATTTCTGTCTGACCCACATCTATTTTTATACATCTGCAACTCTCCTTGGTTTTCCTCTGGTTTGGGCTTTCCAAACAGAGCTTTGCTATAGTTTCATTATTTGGACCCTTTCCTCAAGACTTCAACAGAAACTTTCCTGACATGGACACAAACCACAAATCTCAAATCTCAGGTGGTTTTCGGGTATGGTGTAAAGAAGGTCTACTTCTGCTCATCCCAAGTGACAGCTAAGTAGGGCTCTAAAATTTGTTCCAGAAGGTGTATTACTCACTGTGAAAATGAGGGCAGCTCCTGGTAGAAAAATTTCCAAATACAGTTGAATGTTTTTCTCTTTTCTCCTCCTTTATCCCTAAGACCCAAAAGTTTATAAACTTATTAACACAAAATGTGGCAATCAACCTGCTACCTGAAGGACTTGTGAACTCTTGAAGCCCATCCATAGATGTCACCTCAGTTTAAGAGCTGCTGCATTTAACTGGGAGCAGCTAGTGGCTACTCAGGCCAGTGGCAAACATGGGGGCTACTGCCTGCCTGTCTCAGAGGATACTCGTGGAACAGTTTCCACACCTAGAACTGTTGTATGAAAGGAGCAGGATAGGAAACCTTCATTTTTTATTCCTCAAAGTCTCAGTCAAGTGTGTTCTGACATAATGACCATCACCAGAAGTTTCTTGGCAAATACCCGAATAATCCTCTGCACCTGTTATATGTTCCCAGACATCCCAGAAATGGCTGGCCTTCACATCAAATGAGATAGCTGTGGATCTGTCCATTTTATCTATAACTGAAGGACATCTATAAGGTTGTTGCTACGACTTCATCTTCAAGCAGTCTTAATGTTTTCTCATTATTTTCAAACAGTAAATGTTAATTCCTTTTATAGTTTCTTATTTCATTTTTTTTTCATTCACGCCACATCAAATGTTTACATGCCAGGCATTTAAAGATCACAAATTATGGCCTCTGTATTTGAAGGGCTCATAGCTTGGTGGGGGCAACAGTGTGGCATAATGGTTAAGGGGGCAAGTCTTGGAGGCAGATTGCATAGGTGTAAATTCAAACTCTACTATTTACTATCTGTATGACTTTGGACAAGTAGCTTTGACTCTCTGAGGCATCAATTTTCTTATCAATTTTCTTATCTAATGGGCATGATAATAATTATGGTGATAGATACATACAGATATGTAATTCTCCCTTTGCAAGGTAGTGCAGGACCATAAAAATGACCATGCACAAAAACAAAGAGAAATGAATTCAAGTATATCACTAAAGAAAGTCAACAAACTGTGAGAGAAGAGAGCAAGAGAAGAAAGGAACAGAGAAGAACTATGGAAACAACCATAAGACAAGTAACAAAATGGCAATAAAGTACATACCTATCAATATTACTTTGAATGTAAATGTACTAAGTGCTCCAATCAAAAGACATGGGGTGACAAAATGGATAAAAATGCAAGACCCATCTATTTTCTGCCTACAAGAGATCCATTTAAGACCTGAAGGCATATGCAGATTGAATGTTAAGGGATGGAAAAGCATTTATCAAGGAAATGGAAGTGAAAAGAGCTGAGGTAGCAATACTTATATTGGTCAAAATGGACTTTAAAACAAAAACTGCAACAAGAAACAAAGAAGGACACTATATAATCATGAAGGGAAAAAATCCAACAAAAAGATATAACAATTATAAATATTTATGCACCCAACAATGCAGGACCCAAATATATAAAGTGCTAATAATAAACATAAAGAAAGTAATTGACAGTAATACAATAATAATAGTGGACTTCAACACCCCACTCACATCAATGGATGGACCATCCAAATAGAAAATCAACAAGGAAACAGTGGCTTTGAATGACACATTGGATCAGATGGATCTAACAAATATATTCAGAACATTTCATCCTAAAACAGAAGAATACACATTTAAAAAAAATTTTTTAAGGTTTATTCAGTTTTGAGACAGTGACAGAGTGCAAGCAGGGGAGGAGCAGAGAGAGAGGGAGACACAAAATCCGAAGCAGGCTCCAGGCTCTGAGCTGTCAGCACAGAGCCCAATGTGGGGCTTGAACTCACGAATTGTGAGATCATGACCTGAGCTGAAGTTGGACGTTTAACCAACTGAGCCACCCAGGTGCCCCTACATATTTTTTTTTCCAGTGCACATAGAACATTCTCCAGAACAGATCACAGATTAGGCCACAAAACAAGTCTCAACAAATTCAGAAAGATTGAATCACGATGCTATGAAACTAGAAATCAACCACAAGAAAAACTCTGGAAAGAACACAAATGCAGGGAGGTTAAATAACATTCTACTAAACAATGAATGGGTCAACCAAGAAATCAAAAAGAAAATAAAAAAATACATGGAGACAAATGGAAATGAAAACACAATGATCCAAAATCTTTGGAATGCAGCAAAAGCTGTTCTAAGAGGGAAGTTTATAGCAATACAGGTCTACCTTAAGAAGTAAGAAAAATCTCAAATAAACAACCTAATTTATATCTATAGGAGCTAGAAAAAGAAGACCAAACAAAACCCAAAACCAGTAGAAGGAAGAAAACAATAATGATTAGAGCAGAAATAGATGAAATAGAAACTAAAATAATCAGTAGAAGAGATTAATGAAATCAGGAGCTGGTTCTTTAAAAAGATCAACAAAATTGATAAGCCTTAAGCAAGACTCATCAAAAAAAGGAGGGGGGAATCAAATAAACAAAATCAGAAATGAAAGAGGAGGAATAACCCATACCACAGAAATACAAAGGATTATAAAAGAATATTATAAAAACTATAAATCAACAAATTGGACAACCTAAAAGAAAGGGATAAATTCCTTGAAACATATAACCTTCCAAAACTGAATCAGGAAGAAACAGAAAATTTGAACAAATTACCAGCAATCAGTAATCAAAAAACTCCCAACAAACAAAAGTCCTGGACCAGCTAGCTTCACAGATTAATTCTACCAAACATTTAAGAAGAGTTAATACCTATTATTCTCAAACTATTCCAAAAAATAGAAATGGAAGAAACACTTCCATAGTCATTCTATATTCATTCTTTAATACCCAAACTAGATAAAGATACTACAAAAAAAGAGAACTACAGGCCAATATCTCTGATGAACATAGATGCAAAATCCTCAACAAAATATTAGTAAACCGAACTCAACAATTTATTAAAAAAATTATTCACCACTATCAAGTGGGATTTATTCCGAGGATACAAGGGTGGTTCAATATTTGCAAATCAGTCCATGTGATACATAACATTAATAAAAGAAAGGATAAGAACCTTATGAGCATTTCAATAGATGCAGAAAAAGCATTTGACAAAGTACAACATCCAAACATGATAAAAAGCCTCATCAAAGTAGGTTTAGAGGGAACATACCTCAACATAATAAAGGCCACATATGAAAGAGCCACAGCTAACATCACACTCAATGGTAAAACACTGAGAGTTTTTCCCCTAAGGTCAGGAACAAGACAAGGCTGTCCACTCTCCCCACTTTTATTCAACATAATACTGGAAATCCTAGCCACAGCCATCAGGCAACAAAAATAAATAAAAAGCATCCAAACTGGTAAGGAAAAAGTAAAACTTCTACTATTTGCAGATGACAGGATACTATATATAGAAGACCCTAAAGACTCCACCAAAATGCTATAAGAACTGATAAATGAATTCAGTAAGGTTGCAGGACACAAAATTAATATACAGGAATCCATTGTATTTCTATATACTAATAATGAAGTAGCAGAAAGAGAAATTAAGAAAATAATCCCATTTATAATTGCACAAAAAAGAGTAAAATACCCAGGAATAAACTTAACCAAGGAGGTCTGAGAACTATAAAACAGTGATGAAAGAAATGGAAGACAACACAAACAAATGGAAAGATATCCCATGCTCATGGATTGGAAGAACAGATATTGTTAAAATGTCATACTACCCAAAGCAGTCTAAACATTTAACGCAATCCCTATCAAAATACCAACAGCATTTTTTACAGAACTAGCACAAACAATCCCAAAATTTGTATGGAACTACAGAAAAACTCTGAATAGCCAAAGCAATCTTGAAAAAGAAAAACAAAACTGGAGGTATCACATTCCCAGATTTCAAGATGTACAACAAAGCTGAATAATCAAAACAGTATGGTACGGACACAAAAACAGACACACAGATCAAAGGAACAGAATAAAGAGCCTAGAAATATACCCCTAATTATATGATCAATTAATCTTCAACAAAGGAGGAAAGAATATGCAATGGGAGAAAGACAATGTCTTCCACAAATGGCGTGGGAAAACTGTACAGCTACATGCAAAAGAATGAAACTGGAGCACTTTCTTACACCACACATAAAATAAAATCAAAATAGATTACGGACCTAAATGTGAGACCTGAAACCATAAAAATCCTAGAAGAGAACACAGGCAGTAATTTCTTTGACATCACCCATAGCAACATTTTTCTAGATATGTCTCCTGAGGCAAAGGAAACAAAAGCAAAATTAAACTATTGGGACTACATCAAAATTAAAAGCTTCTGCACAGTGAAGGAAACAATCAACAATCTAAAAGACAATGTACTGAATGGGAGAAGATATTTGCAAATGACATATCCAATAAAGGGTTAATATTCAAAATATATAAAGAGCTTCTACAACTCAATACCAAAAACACAAATAATCCAATTAAAAATGAGCAGAAGACATGAATAGACATTTCTCCAAAGAAAAAGACAGATGGCCAACACACACATGAAAAGATGTTCAACATCACTCGTTGTCAAGGAAATGCAAACCAAAACCACAATGAGATATCACCTCACATCTGTCAGAAAGGCTAAAATCAAAGACAAGAAACAACAATTGCTGGTGAGGATGTGGAGAAAAAGGAACACTTGTGCATTGTTGATGGGAATGCAAACGGATGCAGCCACTGTGGAAAACAGTATAGAGGTTCCTCAAAATATTAAAAATAGAATTACTATATGATCCAGTAATTCCACTACTGGGTATTTACCCAAAGAATATGAAAACACTAATTCAAAGGAATACTTGCACCCCTACGTTTATTGCAGCATTATTTACAAAGGCCAAACTATGGAAGCAGCCCAAATGTCTATCAATTGATGAATAGATAAAGAAGAAGTGGGATATGTATACAATGGAATATTACTCAGCCATAAAAAGAATGAAATCTTGCCATTTGCAACAACATGGACAGATGTAGAGGGTATAATAATGCTAACCAAAATAAGTCAATCAGAGAAAGACAAAAGCCATATGATTTCACTCATATGTGGAATTTAAGAAACAAGCAAATGAACAAAGAAAAAAAGACACAAACAAAAAACCACTCTTAATAAACATATGGTTACAGGGGTGGGGATGAAATAGGTGAAGGGGATTAAAAAAACACTTAGCATGATGGGCACTGAATAATGTATAGAATTGTTGAGTCACTATATCATACACCCGAGACTAATAGAACACTGCATGTTAATTAACTGGAATTAAAATTCTTAAAAATGACTATGCAAGCTTAAACCATGCAAAACTATCCTAATAATCAGTGGGAAAAATTATAATTGTTCCATGGCCTTTAAATTTTTTTTAAATATTTAAATATTTATTTTTAAAATATTTAAAAATTTTTAAATTTAATGTATTCAAATGTTACAATTTTTTTAAAATATTAAAAACTATTACTGTAAGTAATAACAATAGGGAAATGAAGAAAATGGTAAAATTAATACTTCCTAGCACATTGCAATTTAAAACATAAGAAATATCGACAGCCAAAGAGTCTTATGTCTTTGTAAATACAAAAAACTTATCAGAATGTTTTGAACACTGTTTGGCTGCTTCTTCCCAAGATATAACACAATACAAGTGAGCATATTTTCCTTGCCTTAGCAAATTGTCCTACCCTTTTTTTTTTAAGTGTATTTATTTGTTTTGAGAGAGCGTGGAGCAGAGAGAGAGGGAGAGAGAGAATCCCAAGCAGGTTCTACACTGCCAGCGCAGAGCCCGATGTAGGGCTCGAACTCATAAACTGTGATCATGACCTGAGCCAAAATCAAGAGTCAGACGCTTACCCGACTGAGCCACCCATGCGCCCCTGTCCTACCCTTTCAGTTTGGATCGGCTTCAAACATTTTATCCTTTGAGTTTCCATGTTATGAAATATCTCTGAGAATTCTTTTAATGGGAAAATTTTTGCTGGTGTCACGTCAGGACAGCTTCAACCTCTTCATTACAACTGCTTTCTCCATTTATGTCAGTAAGTTCACCTTCAGTAAGTTCCTCTGGCTGCACAGCGACAGGTCCCAGTGATGCTGGTGTCAATATCCCCGCGATCAACTATTTCCTCTAGGACTCCAACGACTTTTGATTCAGATCCTGCAGAGTCATTTGCACAATTCAGGACATTCCTGCCATGTTGC
Source organism: Panthera onca (assembly GCF_046562875.1). Classification (NCBI taxonomy): domain Eukaryota; kingdom Metazoa; phylum Chordata; class Mammalia; order Carnivora; family Felidae; genus Panthera; species Panthera onca. The sequence continues at coordinate 189,715,605 of NC_138342.1, read as the reverse complement.
ACTCACGTTACTTGCTTCCATCGTGCTTGGATGCTTTCAGCTGCATGTTTTAGGTCATATTTCTTCCAAAGCTTAGCTAAAGAAACTTCATGATCTCCCACTGTAGCATCAATAGGCTGGTCAAAAGCTTTGTCTAAGAAAATAGGTTTTTAAAAGTTGAAATGGCTCCTTGATCGATTTGCTGGATTATTGAAAATGTTTTTGTAGTCAAAAGGAAATGTTCACATCTTCATTCAAGGGTGGAAGAGAACCAGGGTGACCTGTCGCATTTAATTTAAAGTCAAATTATGTGGGTTTATAATTATACCGGCAGGCGAGGAGGCAAAATAGTGATATGTTTTGCTGTCTGTGCACGAACTAAGCAACATGTCCAACAACCAATTACCAACAGACTTTGAAAGAGGTGATACGATTGGTCACTGATCATGGTGCACATTTGTTATTTACGTAGTGATTTGTGGACCGAGGAGCCAAGAGTGAATTACACTTTATGTTACAAGAGCTACAGTTAAGGTTGCCATATTTATTTTAGTTAATATAGGGGGCAACTCAAGTTAGAATCCTCTTTCTGGGAAGCTGGTATTATTTAACTAAACTGTGGAAACTGGAGTTTTGTGTTTACTCAAACTGAACAAAGCGAGGGGTGTGTTTGTGTATACATGGACATATGTACACACACATACATATGTGTGTGTGTGTATACACACACACACAGCACAGTAAGCGCTGTTAACATGAACTTATGTTGTTATTATTAGGGTAGAGAATCAAATGTAATCTAGAGATCAGCTGGAACCTCCTTTCTCTTGAGCTCTCCACACGGTTTGTTCCAACCCTATTTCCACCAAGATTCTTGCAAATTCCCAGGAGCCCCACATAACTGCAGGCACCTCGACCTCGAGACGCCTGCTTCCATAATACGTAACACCCCAGAAATGGAGCTCAGCCTTTTAGTGCATTGTGTTACATTTCTACAAAGAAACCCCACACACAAAATATTCACAAGGGGGTGAACTTTACTGGGGATTCAGGGGAGTGGGGGTGGGGGCTGGAGAACAATGTGCAGAACTTCAAATTGAGCATCAGACACAAAGTTCTCCTAAGCCCGCTCAGCTCCCCCACCCAGGCTTCCTCCTCGGTCCCCTCACTATAAAGGTCCCAGCCTTGTCCACCTCATTGATTCGCCTCTTCTCCACCCTCTGCTCCACAGCACCTACCGGCCACATTTCTCTCCAGACTTCAGTTTTCTCAAAAGCAATTCAGCCCTCCAGAGCTCCTGCTCAACTCCCAAATTTGCAGGCTCATTACCTCATAGAACGCTGGAAGGAAGGAAGGAAAAGAAAAGAAAAGAAAAGAAAAGAAAAGAAAAGAAAAGAAAAGAAAAAAGAAAAGTTTCTTTAAACAGGAGACACCCACTTTAGAAGGCCATTGTAGTTAGAGTTGCCAGGTTTATTTTAGGGGAAAAAAAGAAAAAAAAGACAAAGACGGAAGGCTCCCAGTTAAATTTGAATTTCACACAACAATGATTTTTTTTTTACTGTAAGTACGTCCCCAAAACTCCGTGGAACAGACTTGTGCTAAAGCATTATTTGTTGTTTACCTCAAATTCAAATGTAACTGCGTATGCTATATTTTACCTGGCAACCCTCAACCGTCACGCTGAGGCGTCCTTTCTTTGTTGCTGTTTCGCAGTAACAGTGAAGCCTGAGAAGCGCGAAAGGAGGTACCTGTGGAGCCCAGCAGGAATGGAGGGATGAGGGCAGGCCAAGTCGGCCTGGAGGAGCCAGGGCAAGCTTCTAGAGGAGCTGGGATTTGAAAGCTAGGGAGGACTTTTCATGCACACCGAGGTGATGGCAAGCACAAAATGATGAAGAGATGAGAGGGGATACTTCTTAGGTCAGATGCAGAATTTCACTTTCTATCACTCTGTGTTCACTTTCCTCACAGGGCGAGATGCTCTTAATCACACGATGTGCTGGTACAACTCAAGGTAGTCATGGCTTGACTCAGTCAAGGTCCCGGCACAATGAACAGATGGTACAGGCCCCCGAAGAGGGACTATTTACAAAGGGGTGGCCAGGGTTCGGGAGAACCAACCGGAGACGGTGAAGCAACACAAGATTACTGTAGCGGGGAGCCAGCACCCCCACCCCCACCCCCACCCAGGCTTGAGCAAGGAGGAGAGGAGTGAGGCCAGCACTGAGCAGGGGCATCAGGACCACTCTCGTGACTTCAATCTCCTCCCTCTGTCCAGCTGAGGCCATCCAGAAGTTCAGCCTCCTGGGGTCCCAGGAGCACTAGAGGAGGTAGAGTCAGACAAAAACACAAACAGAGAAGACCCAGCACAGCAGCCAAGGGAAACCATGAGACAGATTTTTTTTTTGGTAAAAAATCACATTGTTATCTTTCTCTGACTGACAGGTGAACATAGGGGAAGGGAAGGAAATATAAGATAAAAAACAGAAAGGGAGACAAACCATAAGCGACTCTTACATACAGAAAATAAATTGAGGGTTGCTGGAGAAGTGTTGGATGGCGGGGGGGCTAAATGGGCGATGGCATTAGGGAGGGCACTTTTCAGGATGAGCACTGGATGTTACATGTTAAGAGATGAATCACTGGGTTCTACTCCTGAAGCCAAGACTACACAGTATGTTAACTAACTTGAATTTAAATTTTAAAAAATAAGAATAAATCTTAAAATAAAATGAAAAATAAAGAAAAGAAAATCACATTGACCACTCGAGTAGGCCCTTAACTAAATATTAGGGACCACCTGAGTCTGATGTTATCACCACAGGGCCTTGTGAGTGCTTATGGTCCCACGTATAGCTTAGAAAAGGGACCATATGGTCACAGGTGGCCTCTTGATCTAATCCTCTACCTGCAAATTCAGAGGAAAGGAATAACTCTCTGTGTTATGTACGCATTAGGTGTGTAAGGGGTGAATATTTTGCTCAAGGTCACAGTGCTAATAAGTGGTGCATGGGTGTAGGCGCAAAGGGAACAAAAGCAACTTGAACTCTGATTACCTGTCTGTCAATAGAATGTTCTTTGCTCTTCACTCTTCATGACTACAATAGAGTTAGTGGTCATATTTGTATTCTGGAACATACATTTATGCTGATTTCAGGAGGGGGACCTCTTGGTTTTTTTGTGTTTTTTTTAACCATTTACTTATGTCTATAAATACAATGCAGAAAACAACCATATAGCCTATTACTTTACAAAACACACAGGTTCCACAGCCAATGAAGAACCAAAAGAGGAATTTCTCTATTATACAAAAGCTTTCTTAATTCTGATGTATAATCATCTTTATAAAGTGATATTAATCTTGAATTTCTAAAGTCATTCATTGTACTTTTCTGGGGTCCATGTGTGTTTTCATTAGACGAGTGTGGCCATGTCTAATCAATGTTCAAACAGCTCACTGAGGGGCGCCTGGGTGGCTCAGTCTTAGGGTAAGTGTCTGACTCTGGCTCAGGTCATGACCTCATGGTTCGTGAGTTCGAGCCCTGCATCAGGCTTTCTGCTGTCAGCACAGACAGCACAGAGCCCGCTTTGGATCCTCTGTTCCCCCTTCTCTCTACCCCTCTGCTGCTGCTGCTCTCTCTCTCTCTCTCAAAAATAAATAAACATTAAAAAAACCGAGCTCAGGGCACCTGAATGGCTCAGCTGGTTGAGTGTTCGACTTCAGCTCAGGCCATGATCTCATGGTTCATGGGTTCGAGCCGCACATCGGGCTCTGTTCTGACAGCTCAGAGCCTGGAGTCAGCTTCGGGTTCTGTGTCTCCCTCCTCTCTCTGCCCCTCCCCTGCTTGTGCTTTGTCTCTCTCTCACTCTCTCGAAAATAAATAAATAAATGTTAAAAATGTTTTTAAAAAACACAGCTCATTGAAAAATGAAAAATGAAGTTAGATTTTAGGCACATCAATTTAGTTGAAACGTGGAGATATAAATACAGATTACAAAATACTAATACAGATCTGAGAAATACTAATACAGATCTGGGAAATGATTGTTTTAAAACATACACATTTTCACCCAGAGGCAGCACTCGTGAGGCTGAGTCCAGAGTTGCGGGCAGTCCTCTGGGGCCACCCACTGGAAGTTTGTGTCACAACCGTGTATGAGAGGCACACTGAACCAGGCTGTGGGAAGTCTGTCCGCCTCTGGGAAATGATGGGTACAGCAGAAAGATGACAAGCGTGTGGTCACTCACACAGACCAGAGTCTGGGTTAAGGGGTCTTCCCCCTTTCTAGCTGTGGAAGTTGAGGCTAATCCGTAACTTCCTAGAGCCTCACTTTTCCATCTCTAAAATGGGAAAAACAGTACTTCCCTGGCTGGATTGTGGTATTAAAGATAAAAACTGTCAACACATATACAATGCTTGCTATGTTCCAAGTATTGTTCTAAGTTCATATGTTATGGGTTGAACTGTGTCCTCCCACAAAAGATATGCTCAAGTTCTGACCCCTAACACCTCAAACTGTGACCTTATTTGGAAATAGGGTCTTTATAGAGAATCATCTAATTAAAATGGAGTCAGGGGCACCTGTGCTGACAGCTCAGTGCCTGGAGCCTGCTTCAGATTCTGTGTCTCCCTCTCTCTCTCTACCCCTCCCCTGCTCATGCTCTCTCTCTCTCTCTCTCAAAAATAAACACTAAAAAAAATTTTTTTTAATTTTTTTTTTAACATTTATTTATGTTTTGAGACAGAGAGAGACAGAGCATGAATGGGGGAGGGGCAGAGAGAGAGGGAGACACAGAATCGGAAGCAGGCTCCAGGCTCTGAGCCATCAGCCCAGAGCCTGACGCGGGGCTCGAACTCACGGACCGCGAAATTGTGACCTGAGCTGAAGTCGGACGCTCAACCGACTGAGCCACCCAGGCGCCCCTAAAAAAAATTTTTTTAATTAAGTCATTGGGTTGGCCTAAGGGGAAGTCTGGACTCAGACACACACAGACAGAAGATGCTGTGAACACACGGGGAGAAGATGGCTGTCTACAAGCCAAGGAGCACCAAGAGCTACCAGAAGCTAGAAGAGGCAAGGAAGGATCCTCCCTTGGAGCTTTTAGAGCGAGTGTGGCCCTGCCAATTTCCAATTCACGCTCCTCTAAGGCACCCAGAGTGTGGTGCTTTGTTATAGCACTCTAGGAAACTTATACAGCCTTTAATCCTGGCAGTAACTTAGGCGATAAGTACTATTGTTACCCCACTTGATAGGTGAATTCACTGAGGCCCAGGGAGGTAATTTTCCTGAAGTCTCTCACCAGCAAGTGTAGTGGAGCCAGGATTCAACTCAGGAAGCCTGGACCCAGAGTCCTCGCCCTTAATCAGTACAATCTACTAACGCTAGTTCACCAGCGTATGAACTAGCACTCGGTACGATCCGCAGCACTTAATAAGTCCATGAGAAGGGTGCTTCTGCTGCTGCTGTGCTTGCTATTATGCAATCTGGAAAGCTTCCACCCTCAAACACAGGATGGCTTCAGGGGCCCCAGTCGGTCCAGGTATAAGGCTACAGGGGTCAGCCTATTCAGGAAACACTTTAATGGGGGCAATGCATGGGTGGGCTAGAGGCCAAGTTAGACTCAGGAGCGCTCAGCACCTGAAGGCCAAAGGTCTGAACATTTGACAGGTAATAAATGCAGCAATAAGACTGATCAGCTTAGTAATGAGACTAGTTGCCAGTTCTGGGCCACCTCCTGTGTATCTGGAATGAGGTGCTTTATGTTTTCATCTTAGTCTCCCACATAGCTCTAAGGGATGGCTACTATTATCCTCATTCGCAGGTGGAGAACTAAGGCTCAAAGTAGGAGCACAGCTGGTGAGAGGGCAGAGCCCCAGTTCAAAGCCAGGCCCCGCTGATTCAGTGCCCTCATGCTTCCCAGCAGCCGCTCCCCTCCAGCCACGAGGTTGCTTACCAGCCTACCAGGATTTGGTTGTTTTAACAGAAATTGCCTCATAATCCAGGCCGGCTTCTGAGAGTCTCACCAAGGTAGCCACATGGAGGTGCACGGATCTCCAGAAGGCCAGACGCTGCTGTCTTTTATAATCGACTATCATGCATAAACATTATCATAAATATCTCTAAAGAAGGGAATGCTGCCTGACAACAGATACTCACAAAGCAGAGAGGGATCATGCATTCCCTCCCCCTCTGGAAAAAGTCCAGCTGTGAAAAGAGAGGCTCCCAAAGGTCTGAAATCTGGGGGTCTCAAGTTAATGGGTACATTTTAAAGACTGAATGTATATACATCACCTCAAATTGATGTGGCTCCAAGAAGTAACTATATACCTGACTCAGAACCAGGCAGCCTGAGAATGTTATGATGCAGACTTTTCCACTATTAGGCACCTCTCAGCACCTCTCCTTACGCATTTGGAGGCTCTAGAGAATAGTTTAGACCCTATTTAGATGGGTGAACTTTCAAAAAACTACCTGATACCCAAGAAACTTGAAAGAATTAACAATGTATTCCTCAAAGCACCTTACAAGTTGAAACTTGTTTTAAGGATAACTTCCGTTGGGAAATACATCTTATTTTCTCAACTTGTTCTAAGACAGAATTTGGTATGTTAAAGAAGGGGCTTCAAATGAAATATGCAAGATCAAGTTAAAAGAAGAGCTCAACATTTGCACATTTTTTAAATGTATCTACTGATATATGTGCTAGACACAGTCATGATTAGAGTCTGAGTCACAGATATTGCAAGACCAAGATAACAGGCTTTGATTTGATTATGGTGTGAAATGTAGGGATTGCAACAAAAATAACCCCAAACGTTAAAAAGGAGAGATAGTTTTTATTAGAGACATTCACACTCATAGTTTTGAGGTCACTGGACTCAAAAAAAAAAAAACAACAACGCAGTTTTGTTTTTCTGGCACATACTAGCTTGGTGCAATTATTTAACAACTAGAATACAGGAAAAGAAATTTTTTTTTCCTGTGTAAGGACAAAAATGTACGTTTTGGAGCCTTTATTTTAAACATTTTTTTTTTTTTAATTTTTGGAAACCTATTTTTTTATCAAAGCTCAAAGAAATTTCCAAACAATTAAATCTATCCTCACCTCCGTGCGAAGCTGGAAATAAGCCTGAATTAATTACCGCATTAAGACGGAACCTCTTTTGAGGTACATTCCCATTTTAGTGAGTACTTGCAGGGACTTCTAAAGATGGCAGGTGTTTGGAGGGAGAAACTTCTCATTCCTGGCTCGTACTCTTCCATGTGTGAGTGAAATTCAGCCAATGCCTCTATCCTGAAGCCACCCTCTCTCTAGTGATAAAGCCCTCCGTGTCTCCCCACCCGGTGACATTAGATCGGTCGCATCTAATGGGGTGGTTACTCTGGCATAAGACAGGCTCGAGTCCCCTCTCACACTGTCTGCCTACAGGCAGCGTGAGGCCCCTGTTTGCATTCCCTCCTCTTACCCGGGACAGGAGTTCTTGTCAGGGCATCAGGTTTCTCCAGCTCTTCAGTTGGGGCGGGGGTGACTGGGGCGGGGGTGGGGGGTAAGGAAGGAGAGTTCAACTCAGTAAAGACAAAAACAAAACCAAAACAAAACAAAACAACAACAAAGGTACATTTAGTTCTTGGATCTAGCCCACATCCTCCAATCCAGCTTTTCAACTGGTGTAGAATCCGGGATGACAAATGGGTGACCTCTGATGCCAAGGACCAGATATCAAAATATTATTGGATCGACCATTAATTCCAGAAACTGGTAAAGAATATCAAATTCAGCTGTTCAGGGGTGTGAGGTAACCAGCAGTGTCAATGGCTCAATCTTGTGTGGACCAACCCATCTATAAAAATAAACCCGTCCCACCCCGCCATTGCCTTTTTTTTTTTTTTTTTTTTTTTTGGTAGAAAGCAGCTGGAAGAAAACTCATTTTTGTCAACATGGTTAGCTTTGTTTGTCATTGCTGGACTGTGTGAGGTATGATGTTGGTCTGTCCAAGTTCACTACCCTGGGCCAGGTATGGCCATAGAGAAGTGAGACCGACTTCCCAAGTCACGGGAGGAAAAACAGTTTAGATCATCGCTGTAGCCATAGTTTATCTGCTCTGATCAATGAGCACTAGCAGTCAGCATGTAAATGGGAGGCTTTGGATGCCTCACCTAATGATTTGTGTATATAACTTTCCTCAGGTGCTCCTAGCATACATAAAATGTGTTGAAAGAGTTTGCCTTACTGATGAAAGAGTAACTCACATGAGCGGTTCATCCCTCGGCTAAGTGTGAGCAGTATCTTTTTGATGTACTGATAGTGTCCCAGGTCAAGGAGTAGATACCCCTGGAACAGAGGAGCTTTGTGAGTTAAAAACAGAAGCTCATTCAGGATGAGAACTGGCAGGAACTGAGGACCTATGGGAAGCATGTGGCCTAGGGGAAAGCGTTTTGGAACCCAGCAGATCAAAGCTAGGATCTTACCCCTGCCAGGGGAGCTCCCACAAGTCACTTAACTTTAATGAGCCTTCATTTCCTCATCTGAAAAATGCAGATAATCACACTTTCTAGTAGGGTTAAATAATTTGGGTAGGTAGAACATTAGCACCCAGTAGGCACATAGTAGGCATTTGGTAGATGCACGACACCACCTAAATCCCCCTTTAAAGGGCAATGCTATCTAGGGGCGCCTGGGTGGCTCAGTCGGTTAAGCGTCTGACTTCCGCTCAGGTCCTGATCTGGCAGTTCGTGAGTTCAAGCCCTGCCTAGTCTCTGTGCTGACAGCTCAGAACCTGGAGCCTGCTTCCAATTCTGTGTCTGACTCTCCCTCTGCTCCTCCCCTGCTCATACTCTGTCTCTCTCTGTCTCAAAAATAAGTAAACATTTAAAAAAGTAAACAAAAATGAAAGGCAATGCTATCAAACAGCATGCAGTTATCAATGGCTTCTAGGGAGAAGAGTCTGGGTAGAGAAGAGTCTTATTTCGTCTTATACACATCACAGTCTGAGGCAGAAGAAATAGAAAAGAAGCACTGCCATATAGATGCCTTGCTCTGCAAAGTTTGGAAGGGGTGAAATCTCACATTCAGAAACTAACCATGGGGCTCATGACGGCTGAGATAACACCTTCCCTGTGCGGGGCGGGGGGCGGGGGAATGCCTGGCCCAACACTGCCCTCTGCTGGAGGTTATGAAACACTGCACCACCCACAGCTACACCAGGGTGATGCTAAGAGCCTCGTGCCTGTGCCAGCCTCTCATTTTGGTTTTGCAGGTCACGATGTGAAGGCACCCCAGAATTCTTAAAGCTGCTTGTGAAGATGCTGAACATGTTAAGAATCTGGGCCAAGGCAGGAAGCGAGGCCAGAGGCGCGGGGGCCATGCACCCAGGGGAGCCCTTTCAGTTGCCGGCACAGCAAAATCGAACCGGCAGAACCGGGAGAGATCGCGCTGCCTGAACATTACTCATTTTAGTTCTCATGTTGTGCTTCCGTGTCCTCACCCACCCTGCCTCCCATCCTCCTTGTTTTGCTTTGCTTTGCTTTTTAGAATTTTGCTTCCACTCTGTATTTTATTATCCTACCCTTTATCACCCTCCTCTTCCTTTCTCTTTGGGTGAATTCAGGTCAGGAGTTTTTAACCCCAATTTGCAACGGTCACTGCAGTGGGCATTTAACTTCTCCAGCACCCCTTTGTCCTGCCAGGAGCAGCTACCCCTGGCCCTTGGGAAACGCCTCCCCACAACACGCGGTCCTCGCAGGAGCTTATATGGCCAGACATGTGCGACTACAGTGAGTGGGAAGGAGGTGGCCGCCTATCCCAAGCTGGGCTAGAGCACCCCACTCCTGACTGCAGCGACAGGTGCTCCAAGGTCCAAGCTGGGCAGATCAGACACCTGCCCTTGCACTCCCGTGCAGGAGAACCCATTCCTTTTGGTGGCCAGGCCGGGAAGAAGTGTTCCCAGTGTAAAGACGTGTTCCTTGGGAGGAGAAACTCAGGCTGCAATAGAGGCAAGTTTGGGCCACGGGAGGGGAGCAGCGGAGGCGGACATCAATCCTGGCAGGGTTTCATCCTTAGCTCTGCTCCCAGCCCCACTGCCATGTGCCTTTGGGCAGGGGGAGCCACCAGAGCCTTCTCTGTGTCTATAGCAGCAGCCTTGGACTGCCACCACCTGGGTCCTTTTCCATTTCCAGGTATTGTCTCCCTGAAGTCATCACACAGGCTCTGTGTGCATTTCTGGCCACTTGGCCCTCCTCACTCTGAACCCACAGCGCCTGGCCCCAGCCCTGGCCATTGAGGGCCCCACCTCAGGATGCTTTAGAGTGAGACCCTGGACCTGGGTGGTGCCGGGCTCTGAGCACCAGGCCCCAGCAGGGCTGCTTAGCCCCTTCCCCCAAGCCCGCTTACCCACGGCCAATCTCACAGTCGAGTTTGCGTTAAAAGTGCTCACTCGGGGGGCACCTGGGTGGCTCAGTCGGTTAAGCGTCCGACTTCAGCTCAGGTCAAGATCTCGCGGTCCGTGAGTCCGTGAGTTCGAGCCCCGCGTCGGGCTCTGGGCTGATGGCTCAGAGCCTGGAGCCTGCCTCCGATTCTGTGTCTCCCTCTCTCTCTGCCCCTCCCCCGTTCATGCTCTGTCTCTCTCTGTCTCAAAAATAAATAAACGTTAAAAAAAAAAAAATTTTAAAGTGCTCACTCGGAGCACCTGGGTGGCTCAGTCGGTTGAGCGTCTGACTTCGGCACAGGTCATGATCTCGTGGTTTGTGAGTTCGAGCCCTGCATTGGGCTCTGTGCTGACAGCTCAGAGCCTGGAGCCCGCCTCAGATTCTGTGTCTCCCTCTCTCTCTGACCCTCCCCTGCTCGCTCTCTCTCTCTCAAAAATAAATAACATTAAAAATTTTTCTAAAAAAGTGCTCACTCACGCATATGTGGAATTTGAGAAACTTAATAGAAGAACATGGGGGAAGGGAAGGGGAAAACAGTTTCAGACAGGGAGGCAAACCCATAAAAGACTCTTAAATACAGAGAACAAACTGAGGGTTGATGGCAGGGGGGGCCTGAGGGAGGGGAAAATGGGTGATGGGCACTGAGGAGGGCACTTGTTGGGATGAGCACTGGGTGTTGTATGTAAGCAATGAATCATGGGAATCTAACCCCAAAACCAAGAGCACACTGTATGTTAACTAATTTGACAATAAATTATATTTAAAAAATAAAAAGTGTTCATGGGCCAAATATAAGTTTATCTCTTCTGAAGACCTTAGATAAAATTTAAAAGCTCTCTTCTATGGAAATTTTCAAATGTACAAAAACAGTAGGATGAACAACAACAAAGAACATTCTGCCTTGGTTTTATGTTTCCCTCTCCCACTGGAATATTTTTAAAGGAAATCCCAGACATCGTATCTTAACACAAATACTTGTATCCTATTTCTTATACTGAAGAAATTTTTTTAATGTTAATTAATTTATTTTGAGAGAGAGAGACAGAGAAGCAACGGAGGGGCAGAGAGAGAAGGACAGAGAGGATCCTAAGCACGCTCTGCACTGTCAGCACAGAGCCTGATGTGGGGCAATCCCATGACCCTGGGATCATGACCTGAGCCAAAATCAAGAGCCGGACACTCAAAAGTCTGGGTCACCCAGGCACCCCTATGTTAAGAACTTTTTAAAAAATGACATTATTGTTTCACACCCAGTAAAATAAATGATAATTCTTCAATATCATCTGTAACCCAGCCCATGTTCAATTTTCCCCAATTATTTCAAAAAATGCCTGTGCGGTTGATTTCTTTGAATCAGGGTCCGCACAAAACCACGTATCATTTTTTGGTTTTGGCTTTTAGTCTCCTTTAACCTACAAGAGTTCTCCTCTATTTTATTTATTATTTATTCTTTTTTTTTTTAATTGAGAAAACAGGGTGTTTTGTCCCGAAAATGTCACATATTACAGATCTTGCCTATCACATCCTTGTGGTGTTATTAACATGTTCCTTTATCTCCTGTATTTCTTGAAAACTAGTATTTCAATCTAGAGGTCTGATTAGATTCAGGTTCAGGTTTTTTTAAGGCAAGACATAGATGGGACTGGCATTTGCTCTTACTTCACATTGTGTACTCATAGTGTCTGGTTATCTAACTCTTCAATAAGCTGGATCTGTGGGTTTGGATGGTGTCAGCCTAATCCATTTACTATCAAGTTTCCCACCAACCTTCATCTACTGATTTTAGCAACAATCACTGATGATTATCACCTACACCCATTCCTTTTAAAAAGGTTGCAAAATCCTTCCCTTCCTAAGAGAAACAATTTTTTGGAAACAGGTTATTTTTGGAATTTCTGTTTGGCCTGCATATCCCTTCTGATCAAGTGGGTGGATGTATCAGTTATCAATTGCTGTGTAACAAATGACCTCAAACCTTAAGTGATTAAAAACAACAATGATTTATTCAGCTCACAAATCTGCAGTCTGGGTAGGGTTTCTAAAGGAAAATCCTCTGCTCTATGCGGCATGAGCAGCGGCAGTTCAAAGGTTGGGGGTGACTGACACCTGGGGGCTGGAAATACTTGAAGGCAATTGATGTCGGCTGTGACCTGAGCTGGGCCTGTCAGCTGCCATGCCACGTGTGGCCCTTCCACATCGCTGCTTGGCTTCTTCAAAAGTGTGGCTGCTGGTTCCAAGAGTGAGAAACCCGAAACAGCAAAGTGGAAATAGCTGGTATCTTTATGACCTGGACCCAGAAGTCACACAGCACCATTTCTGTCGTGCTCTGTTGGTCAAAGCTATCGCTAAGGTCCATCTAGGTTCACAAAGAGGGAATACACAGAATGTCTTAGAGACATCCTGGTTTAAATACCCATTTCTGGAGTATTTGTTTTCAAGACACAATGTTAGGTGCTGTGAATACTAGATCAGTAGGACACGATCCCAGTATTGGAGATCCGCCCAGGGACACAATTGGTTGGTCAAGTCTGAGGGACACTGCAGTTTATAATTCTTTTAACTCTGAAGAAAGGAGATGACAGAGGCTCAGACTCTAGTGCAATTACAATTGAGTTCGAAATTAGGACAAATTAGGAGGAAAGGGCAAGATATAAAGAACCCCTCTACTGGATGGTGAAAGAGGAAGCTCTTAGAAGAGGCCTTAAATACTTAAAAAAAAAAAAAAGGTATCAGTCGATCAGCCTATCGATTGCAAAATAATATAAGAGATCTTAATGCTTTAATCCTATGCCAACCTAATGAAATATACAAGATATTATATGCCTGCAACATACCTAGTAACAACCAATGAGAACCATATGAGAACAGAAGCTTTTACTGTGTGCCAAGCACAGTGCTCAGAGAGTTCCAGAATTATCTCATCGCAGCTGCACATTAGCCTTATAGAGCAGATAGTTTACAGATGGGAGAACTGTGGCTCAGACAGTTAAGTAAGTTGGGTAAGTTCCCCTGCCAGGATGGGAACCAATCTAGATTTATTTTGCACCCAAGAGTGTTTAAAAATATTATTTTGTAATGGAGTACATGCCCTTGAGTTTACTGCTCCTGTCCTCAGGTACCATGGGAATTTCCCAGGGGGCATGAAGGGGAAAAGGTGGTGACACTTAGCATGTGACCGCACAGGCCCTGAAGTCCACGGAGCCCCACGCGGCAGTCTAGTTCCACCAATCATCCAGGCTGGTCACCTTGGGGGCCTCCCAGTTTCTTCATCTTTGAAATGAAGGTAATGTAGTCCATGCACCCCACCCCGCTAACTTTGCACTTCTGTGCACTCACTGGAAAAAATCCACTCCCACAGAAGCATTAAGAAACAATGTGCCCTTTACTGAAGATTTCCTAACAATACACTGTGCACAGCACTTATGCAAAACCCCCAGGAGACACAGATGTACCGCTCTAGTCTCTCTTCTCAGTCTCTCTTCTCACCTGGCACCTCCCAGGACCCGTCTCTCTCCCATCCCTGACCCCATACTGCTCAGTTTGGGTTCCTGACTCCCTCCCACCCAGATACGTCCCCTTGCTCCCCAGGCCTCTTATTCTCTCTTTAACCTTGGGCAGAGGCCTTCAGCTCGTTACGAGTCCCAGTTTCCAAACCTGCAAACCCACACCTGTCTCCGCTTGAGTAAACCAGGATCTACACCCCCCTCAAAATCAGTGGAGGACTATAAATCACATGTTACCTTTTTCCTCTCACAGGGGATGACAGAGATACATGTAAATGAATTGCATAACAGTCACCGAATTAAAGGCGGCTATTAGTTTCATGGTAGCCCTGCTCTCTTCCCTTCAACACCACTACTGAGTTGATGCCAAAGGCAAATGGCAGAAAAGCCCTTCATCTGGGGCTACCGCTGCAGAGGAGGGCATTTTCTCACACCACTGGGAAAATCAAAGCCAGCTCTGAAATGGGAATCTCCAAGAACAGACGAGGAAAGGTTGAGTCAATACCCCAAGGTTGGGTGGTTGTTAAATGGCAGAGCTCGAATCCAACTCCAGGAGTCTGACTCCAGAGCCAGCCCCCGGGGCCAACCGAGCAAGGCTGTGCCAACTGTCATCCTCACCATCCCAGCTAACAGGCACTAAAAACGGAGTCTATGTCAAATAGGATACAACGTGCATTCCCAGTATTATGTTTTTAATCCTCACCCCAACCCTGTGAAGTAGATGGATCATCATCTTCTTTTTATCTAGGTGAACAGATGGAAACCCAGAGAAGTAAAGTGGCCCACTCAAGGTGACTAGGGACGGATCTAAGCATGCACAGAGGCCATCTCACTTGGGTTATGGCTCCTGAGCGGTGTCCATGCTGCCTTTCCATGGGCCACAGGGAGCACATCTCCTTGTGCCTGGAATGGCAGGAGGGGAAGGACTCTGCTAAGGATCAGAGCTCTACGTACCAACTGTACGGACGTGTGATCTGTGAGTGATGAATGTTGTTACCTTGGGTACTCTCCGGCTGCTGGGGCCTAAAGAAAAACCTGTTAGAGTTTACTGAACCTTTTTCAAGGTGACTCAGTTAAGAAAATTTCGTGATGAGAATTAACATAGAGACTATGAAAACCTCAAAACATGCTGTCTGCACACCATTTTTGCTGCCCAGGTCCTGATGGTCACCTGTGGGGGAAATGTGGGCAAGAGGATAGAATCTGGCCCTGAGAGACTCAGTCTTCAGCTATATCCTGAGGCTCAGCTTTCTCCTCTCTAAAATGGGACTAAAAGAATCTCACCCCTTTGCACCAATGAGAACCATATGAGAACAGCAAGTTAAGAAATCCTAAGGATGCACGAGTTAATAAATACGAAGATATTTGACAGCTCTATGAAAGAAAGGTGTTAGAGACACATGATGCGATATTTGTGTGTACAATGTGTGTGTTAAGCTCGTACATATTATCACACAGAGAGAGGTATGCTTCCTCCTGGCGCTAGACTGACTAGATTGTCAGACTAATGGAATGTAACCAGAATAGACAATTTTATTAGGCAGATATTGAGTATGTAGAAATAAGTGAATAGCTTTTAATTTTAGATTGCCAGCTATCGCACAGCCAATGAAGGACATTAAACGTGAATGTTATGAGCACAGATACTTTCCACCGTTGACAGGCATATGAGGAAAAACCGATAGGAAGTTGGGCAGGTTAGATACTCTGAAGGGCTCTCCCTCTACAATAGAACTACAATATACAATATTACCAGATGCTAGATAAGATATACCAAACACACACACACACACACACACACACACACACACACACACAGTGTTTAAAATTTTGCTAAGCTCACAGATGGTCCCAGATCAGTAGTATGTCTCCTTTCCTGAAGAAGAAACTGAACATCTTCTCTCAAGGAAAGTTCCAATTTAAGTCCTCAGATTTCCTACAGACTAAGTTCAATCAAATATGAGCTTAAAAAAAAAAAAAAAAAAAGACCAAACACAGAGAAATAAATCATGTGGCACAGGAAGGTAGCTCTCAACCAGTATCTCTTGCTGGGAAGCAAATGCCCAGCCAACAATGACAGTTTCCAGCCACCCTTACGTTTAGATGGAGCCACGAATGCACTTTGGCCAACAGGAAGAAGGCAGAAGTGGTAAAAACTTCTAGGCCTGGTCCACAGACACTACCCCTGTGATTCTCTGCAGTCTCTCCCTATCCACTAGCGGGATGTTCATGCCCAGGGTGATTTTGGAGGTCACATGTCAAATGTGGCATAGCCTTCCTCAGTCAGGGTCCCTTAATGACTGTGTAGAACAAAGTCCCACCTCAGTCCACCAACTTGACATGATGTAAGTAAGAAAAAAAGGATCTAGAATGTTAAACCACTGAGATTTTGGAGTTTAAGTGGGCAGCAGTTAGTCTGACCTTAACTAACTAATCAGTTTGTGAGAGTCAGCAAAAACAATAAACTCAAATCTAGCACCAGGAGCTTCAAAGTTTGGGATTACCATATCTAGCATATAAAATGAGATTTGTGACATGTTTAATGTAAGAAAATCAAAACTGTCAAGGAACAAAAGACTATCAAAAGTAACCAGGCAGGAATTGGGGACATTAAAAATAGAACCATTTAAGTTAAAATTTTAGTGATCAGCTACTAGCAGAATAAACACAGCTGAAAAGACAGTGAATTGGAAGATATAACTGAATGACCCAGAAGTCAGCATATAAGGAAGAGAGATTAAAACATGACAGAAAGGCTGTAGAGGGTTTGAATGGTGGCTCCTCAAAAGATATGTCTACCCAGAACCTGCGGATGTGACCTTTTTTGGGAAAAGGATCTTTACACGTGTAATTAAGTTAAGGATCTTGAGAGAAGATCGTCCTAGGTCACCCACAGGTCTTCATAAGAAGAGGAGAGGGGCGCCTAGGTGGCTCAGTCGGTTGAGCATCTGACTTCAGCTCAGGTCATGATCTCACGGTCTGTGGGTTGGAGCCCCGCATCAGGCTCTATGCTGACAGCTGGGAGCCTCGAGCCTGCTTGGGATTCTGTGTCTCCCTCTCTCTCTGTCCCTCCCCCACTCCTGCTCTGTCTCTCTGTCAAAAGTGAACAGACATAAAAAAATTTTTTTTTAAAAAGAGAAGAAGACACAGACACATGCAAATGAGAAGTCCAAGTGAAGATGATGGCAAGGATCAGTGATGAATCTACAAGCCCAGGGATTCTGGCAGCACGAGAAGCTAGGAGCGAATCACAGGCAGACTTTCCCACAGAAGCATCTAGAAGGAACCAACCCTGCTTACATCTTGATTTAGACTCTGGCTTCCAGAGCTGTGAGAGAATAAATTTCTGTTGGCTAAAGCCACCTAGTTTGTGGTAATATTTTAATGGCCACCTTAGGAAACCAATACAAGGACTAAGAGATAAGAAGAACAGAATGAGAGGTTCTAATTTACATCTAATAAGAGACCCAGAAGGAAGAATAGAGAGGCTGGAGAAAGATCAATATTATAAGAGATAATGGCTGATAATTTTCCAACTGATGAAATACATGAATATTTATTCAGGTAATCACAGCATATAAAAAAAGCAGGTTAAATTGTAATACCAAAATTCATATCAAAACAAACCATAGTGAGAATGCAGAACACCCCTCTCTTCAAAGTATATACCTGGGAGTAGAATTATTGGTCACTGGTAGAGTTTTACCCCAGATCATCATGGTTTATGCCCATGGTCCCAAAATAATGATTCTTAGCTCCTTTTTCATTCTCAAAAGTATCCTGATTGCATAGATTTTGAATGTCACCCAATCCCCCCATAAAGGCAAATAGCATCTACAGCAAAACTAAGTGACAAAGCATCCCATGGACCTCAAGGTTGAAGCCTTTGGGAGCAACCCAACCAATGCTACAAACAGCCACATGGTCCAGCATGTGTGTTGGGCAGCACAGGAAGAAAACTTGTGACCTTCTTCTAGAATAATACCAACACCTTCAGACCCTTTTAAACACATTGCCCTCTCCCAATTTACATGATACCTTGCCCTGATTTGGGATTTAAAAAAAAAAAAAATAGTATTCTTCCCCAAAAAAGGTTTAACTTGAATCTAACCATGAAAAAAAATAAGACAAATTCAAAATGCAGCCAGCTTATAAGATAACTGGCTGGGCTTCTCAAGAATGTTAACATTATGAGAATTCAAGCAAAACAAGATGAAAAGGCAAGGATAATAGTCTTATAGAGAGCAAAAATCATGGCAACAAAAGGTACTGTTTGAATCTTGATTAGAATTTTTATTTCAAAAAAGTCATAAAGGATATTTTGGGGGCAATTGAGAAAATGTGAAAATAATCATGGTTACATAGGAGAAGATTCTATACACGCTGAATTATTTAGGGGTGAAGTGTCACGATGTTGGCAATTTACTTCCAACTGGTTCAAAAACAAAACAAAACAAAACAGAAACTGGTATTTCTCAAGTGAGAATGAAGCAAACGTTCTAAACGTGAACAGAGAACCAAATGAAGGCACATGAATACTCCCCAACTCCATAACACTCTCTGTATTTCTTCGGCTTTAAGATTTTTTATTATAAAAATCTGAGAACTATCCATAGGATGGAATTCTATTCAGCAATACAAAAAACAGGAATAAACCATGAAACATGCTACAATGTGAATGAACCTCGAAATTATTCAGCTCAGTAAAAGCAGCAGGACCCAAGAGACCATATATTGAATGACTCCATTTATGCGAAACATCCATAAAAAGCAAAGTTAAAAAGTCATAAAGTAGATTAGTGGGTGTCTGGGGCAGGGGGAGTGACAAATGGGAGTGAACAACAAACGTGCGTGAGGGATCGGACCACCGAGATGAGAAGAGAGAACAAGAGGAACAAGTAATACTCTGAGGAGCCCCGGTGTGAAGGAACTGACAAAAAAAGAGGTCAGTGGAAGTTACTAGAAGGTGAGATTGAGAGGAGAGAGGAAACTCAGAAGCCAACAGAGACAATCTCTAAAAAGTGGGCAAGGTCAAAAGGTAAAAGACCACAGAGATGCTGAAAGATGTCGCTGGATCTTGCTATTAGAAGGTCTTGGGTGAACTTAGGAAGAGCAGACATCCACATTCATCTACTTGCCCAACCCTGGTCTGAGTGGAGGCCTCCGAACAGTGTCCCTGCTTCTACTCTGACCCTAGTGGATTCCTAATCTCCATTATTTCTAAAATTAAAGTTCCTCTACTCAAAACCATCCACAGTTATTCCCTGTCCTCGGGATAAGATCCAAAGTCTGCAGGCACCATGACCCACAGGGACCTGACATGGCCTCGGGTCAGTTCAGATCCTTTGAGAAGGACACTGAGCCAAGGTTAGACACACATAAAACATACCGGGGGAGGCATCTGTGACAGACATACGGGAAGACATGGGAGTAGGCAGGAAACTCCTTTATTTGGGAAGGACTGACATTTGTGAACGGAGATGGACAAGGAAAGGGTTGGGTAGAACGGCCCTCACAATTCTAAGAAATTTGAGCCAGGCTGATGAGGGGGCCTTCAGCCAAAGTCAGCAGCAGCAGAATGGGCCTGCCCTCTGACCCCTGCCTTGCTCAGTCATTGGTCAGGATTGGCCTGTGAGAAGTGGACCTGTGGCACCAGCACAGTGGTGGCCTGGGGGTTAACTATAAAATCTGGCCATCTGAGCAGGCTGCCGCACCATTTGTTACTTTTCAGACCTCATCTGGCACTCTCCCCGTCACTTGCCTCCAATATCCCCAGGGTGTGCCTGCCTCAGAGCTTCTGTCCTTGCTACTCACTCTGCCTGCAATGCTTTGCCCTCAGATATCTACGTGGCCAGCGCTCTTACTTTCTGTAGGTCTCTGCTCAAATTCCGTCTTATCAGGCAGGCATTTCCAGACCACTCTGTAAAAAATGGCACCGTCATCATTCTCAGTGCCCTTAACCTTCTTTAACTTTTTCCAGAGGATTCGCTGCCACCTGGCATTATTTATAACCTAGTTGTTGGTTTATTTGTGGCACTTCACAGGGACAGATGTTTCATGAGGGTGGAAACTTCACCCTGCTTTGTTCATGGGTGTCCCCAGTGCTCAGAAGAGTGTATCTCCGGGCTCATGGAAGGCACTGGATATTTTCTGAATGAACGATAAGGGCATGATGAACACCTCTTATGTCCACGTAGCAAGTGCTCTGAGAATATTTATTAATGAATGAATGAGTTGGGCACTTTCCAGGAGGTGGGGATACAGCGCTGAACAAGACAAAGTCCCTGATGTCGTGGAGCATACATTCTTTAATAAAAATAAAAGATTGATGACTGCATGCTAGAGCCTAATAGATCATTTGCAAAGCAGAGGTATCTTGTCATAAATTCCTTTAGGCTAACTTTAAAGGAACATGCTTTTAGGGGTGCCTGGGTGGCTCAGTCGGTTAAGCGGCTGACTTCAGCTTGGGTCATGATCTCACGGTTTGTGGGTTCGAGCCCCACGTCAGGCTCTGTGCTGACAGCTTGGAGCCTGGAGCCTGCTTCGGATTCTGCGCCTCCCTCTCTCTCTGCCCCTCCTCTGCTTGTGCTCTGTCTCTCTCTGTCTCTCAAAAATAAATAAATGTAAAAAAAAAAAAAAAAAAATTTAAAGGAACATGCTTTTATAGGAGACTATCCCAGGAAAGAATGTAACATGGCCCGTGGGTTGAACAAGCCCAGCGGTCTTTGTTTTTATCCGGGAGTTTATATTTTAATTCTAGAAGTCAAGCACTGGTTTACCTTGTGCCTGAAGCCTTTCCCAGTGGTGTCTCCTTATGAAAACGTTAACTGAGCTTGGCTTCTGTGAGCTAAATTCCGAGATTTACAAAGCAAACATTTTCTTAAAATACCAACCCAATTCTATTCAACAAAATCAAACGCTGTCTGAGGTTTTTGCCCCAAGTGAAAAAGGTCATTTATTCACAGCCATTTTCGCTCTTCCCGATATTATCTAAAGAGGTGGGAACCCATGCTCTACTGGTGTCATTAGTAGGTACGTGACGAGAACCTTCCATACAAGCTTCAGCTTGGTCTTGCCACTCTGTGTTTGCTGCTGGTCGCTAGGCATCCTCTACATTGGACCCCAGACGTCTCATGGAAGATGCAAAAGAGTTCAAAAGAAGCCACATGTGAAAACTGAGGCCATGTAGCTCCAGAGCTCTGAAAACTTATGAACAATGTGGCGCCGAGGAGTAGCGATTATGATGAGAAAAGATTCAGAATACACTGCCAATTAAATGGTGGAGACGTTTTAAAATAAAACCATCAAACCGCAAACACAAGATTCACTCTTAATCCCCTGGGCCCACTGATAAAGCCATTTTAGCATTTCATGTTTTCCCTTCTGTGATAGAAGAGGTACTGATCGCCATGCAGAAGTCAACCTCTGGCCTTATTATCACTTGGACTTGAAACCAAATCAATCTAGAAAGATTGATAGGAATCAAAAGGACAGATAAGGTGATCCAGCAGACAAATGTATTTGCCATTCTTTCAAAACTCAATTTCCTGGATTTTCCATCTGTGACCCACCAGGGTGGCCACTCAGCCTTTCAGGCTGTCTCGGGGGCTGAGGCTTGGAACCCAGCAGCACCGCGTGCCGAGCCAGCCTGCACGCTGCGCTGGGGAAGTACGTGGGGGCTGAGAGAATGAGTAGTTCCTCGCGGTCACACGGGGGATTTCTTCCCTTGGCTGCCCTCTTTTCACCGCCATGACTCGACTTTGGGATTATTCCAGTGAAATCAGAAGGGGATAGAGTCCATTAGATGTTTCCCCAAAAAGAATTAAACTTCATTCCTCTGGGAAATTGCTAGTGAAGGATGTGATTTTAACTAGAAATTTCTGGCCTGGGTTTCTAATCCCCCAAATCCTACCTCAAGCCAGGCCATTTTCCCTTTTCTTAAAATCGTAACGCCGAATCTTAACAGGGTGAATGGTGTGTGTAAAAACGAAATTCATGCCTTGGAAAGTAAATGTAGGGACACATGGCTTCAAATACTAACCAAAGCTGCAGTTCTGGATTGGTTCAGTAGCGACGGCAGTGAAGAGAGAACACAAGGTCAAAGAGCACCACCTTTCCTTTGGCAGGAGCCAGGGTTGGAAAGTTTAGGGAGAAGCCCACCGGAAGTGATCCCGACAACAGATAAGAAAGAGCACCTTGCTGGGGCATTGGGATTCACTTCCTTAGAGCCCTCAAGTCTCTCCTTCCCTCTCTCTCTCCCTCTCCCTCTCTCTCTCTCTCTCTCTCTCTCTCTCTCTCTCTCTCTTTAGAAAACAAAACAAAACAAAAACTTGAACCCACAAAGGCTTTGAGGCCACAAAGTCAAGATAGTGCCATGGCCCGGACTAGGACCTTGCTTCCCGCCCATGGCTCCCTCCACACAGATCTCTCCAAGAGACAGAGAAGTGACTAGGCCAACGCCCAGCACCGGGCTATTAATGCGGACAGGAAGGGACTCATGTGAGGGGAGAAGTGGTTGGATCTGGCAATGAACTGAAAAAATATTAAATATGGCTAAGCAAAATACAAGGCAATCCTATTTTGGCACAAGCATTGCCTTTTTATTTCATGTTATTAACAAATTCTTATTCTCCTGCTGACCACAAAACCACCTGGAAGTCGACGCGGGGCTAAAGCACGATACCTTCTACCTCACACCGTGTCGCCTGAGGGAACTGCTGTTTCTGAGAACTTTTCCAGATTCTCTGTTATAAATGGCTTAAACTCCCAAACCTGAGACCTCTGGGGAATACAAAAGCAGTCGTTTTAAATCACCACAGCACTGCCTTACTCACCCACTTGGAATTCACTGAAAAGGCAAACCATAAGAGTTTTAAGTTGGGTGTCTGCTCGCCTCTGAAAATATTTGAGTTTGCAAGATACTTCATGATACGCATTTCTGCTTTGTATTTCTAGGGCCTGTCCTGGGTTGGGTGTGAACTGGCCTAGGGGAGAAGAGGGCAAAGGGAACCGTAGAGCCCTGTCCGAGGCGATCTTTGCCACTTCTGTTGGGGTATTTCATCTGCTGTGAGACTGAAAACGCCCCTCTTGACAGCCTGGCCACAGGGCCTCCCTTTCTGTTGGGAGCGGGGGTGGGATGGGGAAGAGAGAAACTGGCCCAGTGTTTAAGATAAAGCGGATTCCAAGTAACTTTAAAACAGATACAAAGGGGCATTTACTGAGTTCCTACCGAGTGTCGGAGAGCGTGAGCGGGATGTGGGGCAACACGGCCTCCCTCCCCGCTGAGGGGCCGCCACGGCCTCCCGGGCCCCCAGAACCAAGTGTGATTAGAAGCAATAGTCCAGAGATGCATCTTGGTGGTCTGGGTCAGGATGCCAGATGTGTCTTATCAAAAGAGGTCTGTTTAAACCATCCCTCACAACTGTTCGGCCTCGGCCATTTGAGATAAGTAGCTAAGTGTCTGAGGCTGAATCCTCTCTTTTATACTCAACCCCAGAAGCGTTTATTGTTCACATTGTCCATTGAGACTCACAAAGGAGGATTTAAAAACATAGTTGCCCATGAGGCTGCTTAGTCTGGAGGAAGCCTGGAAGGGCAGTGACTCACGCGCTATGGGTGTCTGTGTGTGCAGGCACACGCCGTGTGCATAACACAACTACGAGATCCCCGTCTGAGGGACGGACACTTAAATGGCCACACAGGACGGAGCTGCCCTAAGAGCCACTTCTTTGAGAGCAGGAAAGGAGAGGTAGCATGATGTCACGGGAGAGCACAGGACTTTGTACTAATGGTTCTACTCTTTATGGGCTTTGTGATCTTGGGCAAGTGTTTTACTACCTCACAGTCTTGGTTTCCTCATCTGTAAAATGGGGGTAACTATGCCTACCGTACAGGGTCTTATGAGGATTGACTGACTTAGTATTGGAAAGCACCTAGCACTGAGTGCTACAGGGTATACAGACACACAAATGCTGCAGACATCTGGGAAATGTACATTCTGCTCCCTGCTTGACTGAATCTGGAAGACAATGGGAGTGCTGTAGAGATAGAGGCCATCCATTGTCTTCTCTACCAACCAGAAGCGGAGTGGTGAAAATGCTGAGTGACGGATGGAGGGCAGAAGTCCTCTGTTCTGGTCCTGATTACTCACTTCCTTGGCTAGGTGACTTCAGACAAGCTGCTTACCCTCTCTACCCTGAAGTTCTCTCTTGGGCAAAAATGCGCAAGGTGATTATAAAGATCAATCCAAGGTGTCAAGATTAGGAAGAAAGAGTAACTGTCTTTGTTTGCAATAAACATGGTATTGTATATTCTTGTATGCATAGAATACAATGGAATCTCCAAATACTATTAGAACTAATAAACAAATTCAGCAGAGTTGCATGAAACAAATTAATGCAAGATCAACACCCCCAAACCAACCATGTTTTCATACACCACAAAAATGAAATTAAGAAAATAACTCTATTCACAACAATATCAAAAAGAATAAAGGGCTTAGAAATAGCTAACAAAAGAAGTGCAAGACTTAGACACTGAAAACTCTAAAATAGTACTGAAAGAGTTTGGAACCCGAATAACTGGACAGACCTCCCATGTTTACGAATTGGAAGATGTATTGCTCAGGTAGATACGCTTCCTAAATTGTTCTAGAAGTCAAAACAATCCCTAACAAAGTACTAGCTGGATTCATTTTTCTTTTCTTTTTTTTTTTTTTCTTTTTTCAGAAGTTGTTAAGCTCATCCCCAAATACATTTGGAAATACAAGTGACTGAAAATAGCCCAAACGATCTTCAAAAACAAACACAAAGTGGAGGAGAAAAACACATCCCGATTTCAAAACTTACTACGAAGCTAAGTAATCATGACAGTATGGTCCTGGTTTAAGGAAGGACATATGGAATAAAACAGAGAGCCCAGGAATAAACTCTAACACTTATGGTCAGTTGCTTTTCAACAAAAGTGTCAGGAAAATTCAGTGGGAAAGGAATACTCCTCAACAAAGAGCTGACTACCTCACACTATACACAAAAATTAACTCAAGATGGATCACAAACCTAAATGTAAGGGCTAAAAGTACAAAATTCTTACAAGAAAACACAGGTTGGGTGCCTGGGTGTCTCAGTCAGTTAAGTTTCTGCCTTCGGCTCGGGTCATGATCTCATGGTTTGTGAGTTCAAGACCCATGTTGGGCTCTCTGCTGTCAACATAGAGCCTGCTTCAGAACTCCTGTTCCCCTCTCTCTCTGTCCCTGTCCCATTCACTCTCTCTCTCTCTTAAAACTAATAAACTTGAAAAAAATTTTTTTAAAACAGAACAAAACACAGGAGTAGTCTTCATGATGTTGGCTTAAGCAATTATTTCTTACATACGACACAATACAAGTGATTAAAAAAAATCAATGAATAGGACTTCATTAAATGCTTTTACACTTGCAGCCACTCCATTAAGAAAGTGAAAAGGGGCGCCTGGATGGCTCAGTCAGTTAAGCACCTGACTCTTGATTTCAGATCAGGTGATGATCTTACGGTTGGTGGGATCGAGCCCCACATTGGGCTCTGGGCTTACAATGCAGAACCTGCTTGTGATTCTCTCTCCTTCTTTCTCCGCCCCTTCCAAGCATGCTCGCTCACTCGCTCTTTCTCTCTCTCTCTCTCTCTCAAAGTAAATAAACATTAAAAGAAGAAAGTGGAAAAACAGTCCAACTCCTAAGAGAAAAATATTTGCAAATCGTATATCCTCTAAGACACATACAGCCAAAATGTATAAAGAACTCCTACAACTAATAATAGATAACCCAGTTTTTAAAAATGGCTAATGGAATTTGAACAGATATTCTTCCCAAGAAGTTATCAAATAGCCACTGATTAGTCATTATGGAAATGCAAATCAAAACCACAGTGAGATACCACTTGACACCCACTAGAATGGCCTCGATGAAAAAAGACAGTGACAAGTGTTACTGAGGATGTAGAGAAATGGGAACCCTCATACACTGCTGGTGGGAATGGAAAATGAGGCAGCCGCTTTGGAAAACAGTTTGGCCGTTTCTCCAAAAGTCACACATAGAATTACAATATGACTCAGCAATCCTACCCCTAAGTACCTGCTCAGAAGAAATGACAACATATGTCTACACAAAGACTTTGTACGTGAATGTCTACAGCGCCATTACTCACAACAGCCAACAAGTGGAAACAACCCAAATGCTCATCAGCTGGTGAATGGATAAACAAAATGTGGTCTATCTGTATAACAGAATACTTCTTGCCAGTAAAAAGGAATGATGTGCTGATACAACACGGATGAACCTCAAAATCATTATTATGCTTAGTGAAAGAAGCCACACACACACACACACACACACACACACACACACACACCCTATGGTTCCATTTATATAGAATGTCCAGATCAAAGCAAATCTTTAGAGAAAGAAGGTAGATCAGTGGTTGCCTAATGTGGTTGCTGGAGGTGGCAGTGAGGAGCAACCACAGGGTACGAGGTTTTTTTGGGGGGTGATGATAACACTCGAAGATTATATGGTGGTGATAGTTGCGCATCCCTGTAAAGATACCAAAATCATTCAACTGTACGCTATAAATGCATGGATTTTATGGTATGTAAAGCATACCTCAGCAAAACCATCAGTAATAATTTTAAAAGATCAACTGAGATCACATCTAGATAGATAGACAGATCCGTAAGTCAGCATATGTAGACTGAGTTAGATCTTCCACATTCCCAGCGACACA
The DNA here is from genome assembly GCF_046562875.1 of Panthera onca. Taxonomy (NCBI): domain Eukaryota; kingdom Metazoa; phylum Chordata; class Mammalia; order Carnivora; family Felidae; genus Panthera; species Panthera onca. The sequence continues at coordinate 189,688,943 of NC_138342.1, read as the reverse complement.
GGCAAATGTCAGCCCCCAAATCCTCCGTGCAGAATTCACCTACAAAGCACTGTCCCTCCTCTCCATCTCCCCAGTGGTCTCCAAACCCTACTGCCATGTACAAGGCATCCCAAGACAATGACTTTTGTTTCTTAATTCTTCTGCTTGATGGTACTGACTGCCTCCTATTGAAAAAATTAGTTTTTCCTTGATTACTTTGACCCTCTTTGACTCCGGATTTTCATTTTGAGTCTTTGCTAGAATGGTCTGTACTTCTTCCTTGTTTTCTTTGGTGTTTCTTTGTCTACATCATGCTCCCCAAATGTAAGTAAGGTCCCTCAAGGGTTTCAAATTGACCTCTTTTCCTTCTCTTGCCATAATCTTCCCAAGGGGCCTGGTATGCTTGCATAATTCCCCACCTCTCTGAGGACAACTCTGAAATCTTTATCTCTAAACCATCATGACTAGTAAAGAAATCGCCACCCAGATAGAAGATCTTGCAAGTGCCCAACGTATGAGAATATAAACAACTGACTTAGATACTGCACTGAGATATTTACTGAAATATTAACTAGCCTGTTCTCCTCCTATATATTCCCCTCCATTGTGTTTCAAGCAGGCATCCGGCCCCTTTTGTCCTTGGAGTTGGTCTGTGTTTCTGGAACAATAGCTGATACTGCTTGCTGGACACACTCCTTCCTCTGGGGCTTTTTATCATCTCAAACTGAGTTCCTTTGAACACACTGTGTACATGTCTCTGAAGGGGAGAGGAGGAAGGAAGGTATACATGCCTTTCAGGGAAGCAAGGAAGACAGGATGGGCTACCTAATTTGCAGGACCTAGTACAACATGACAATGTGGGATCCTGTGTCCATAAATTGTTAAGAATTTCAACATGGTGACAGTAGAGCATGAAAGCAAGCACAAGGTCCCTATAAGCATGGGGCCCAGTGTGACTTTATAGGTCACATACCCATGAAACTAGTCCTGGTGGAAATGTTTCCTGCAGACCAGGGAGAGATAAGAAGGATTTGCTGGTCCAGTGAGAACAGAAAATGATGTACTGCTTGGTGGCAGAACTCCATGGAGACCACTGACATCCAAGAGACGCACAACAGGGGAGGCTGGAGTCAAGGCACAAGGTTTTCTAGCTCAAAGCAGCAGAGCCTGGTCTCTGGAGCCACATGGATTGACATGTGGGCAAGTGGTGGGAACCAGGGTAGACCAATGACAAGAGCTGCTGTCCCAATGCCTTAGGACCACATATGGCCCAGGACCATGGCCCATAACCCTAGACGAGGAAGAAAAGTCATCTCACAACCCACCACCCAGTAGTGACTGAGACTGAAAATCCACTGAGCTCAGTGGGACGGGAGTCAGAGTCAGAATTAGTTTTTTTTCTTTTAATTGTGGTTAAATACACATAATATAAAGTTCACCATTTTAATCATTTTTAAATGTATAGCTCAGCATTAAGTACATTCACTTTTGTGCGACCATCCCCACCATCCACCTCCAGAACTTTTTCTCATCCCAAACCAAAACTCTTTCCCATTAAACACTAACTTCCCATCCTTCCCAGCCCCTTGCAACCACCATTCTACTTCCTGCCTCATGAATTTGACTACCTAGGCACCTCATGTAAGTGGAATCACATCCCATTTGTCGTTTTGTTTATGGCTTACTTGACTTATTATGTATTCAGATTCACCCATAGATTTAGATTTTTTTTAAAGAAAATAAAGAAATGCACTATTTCTTGTACATTCATGATTGTGAACTTGGATGCACCTTATACACAGATGAATTCATTGTTACCATAAGACTAGCTTGAATTCTTGTCTGATACTGAGACTTTTTTTCTCTCTGGTCCTCCACATGCAACCAGTCTTGCCCATTCTCTCTCCACAGAGCCTCTCAAATCCTCGAACCCAGGTTCCTTCCGGCACTGCGGACCTTACTCCCAGGCCCCCTCATTCTCACCCCAGACCTGGATGGCCTCCCCCAGACTCATACTGCTCAGTAATGTCAGAGTAATCATCCCAAAGCCCCGTCCTGCTCTCCACATGCTCCCCCTCATTTCTACGTCTGTCCCTTGACTTGTGTGATAATGTCCATCTTCAAGGCCCTTCCTCCAGGTTTCAACCTGTCCAAAACCTTCAGGCTTTACTTAAATATCAGCACCCCAGCGAGCCTTTCCTCTTCACTACACACTTCCAGAAATGGCCTCTGTATCCCCTGTGCCTGTTCTATTCTGTCCTGTGATTATACTTATTTCAACATATATTTGGTTGCTCCAGTTAACTGGATGCTCATCCAAGACAGAGGCCGTGTCCCGGCCATCTTTAGAACAGCAGCTTACTACGGTGCCTGGCTGACTCGGTTAGTTCAGTGTCCAACTTCGGCCAGGTCATGGTCTCATAGTTCGTGAGTTTGAGCCCCGCGTCGGGCTCTGTGCTGACAACTCAGAGCCTGGACACTGCTTCAGATTCTGTGTCTCCTTCTCTCTCTGCCCCTCCCCCACTTGTGCGCACGTGCTCTCGCTCTCTCTCTCTCTCTCTCAAAAATGAATAAACATTTAAAACAAATTTTTTTAAAGAAATTTAGAACCGTGGCTTATTTAAAATCGTAAATGTTCGATATATTCTTGCATAGATTATATTCATATAAAGCTGTTGCAGTTAGCAAATTCTGTGGTTCAGATAGTAAGTGGTAGAGGAGTAGCATATGAATGAAAATAAGTTCTCAAGGCATCATTCAGCTCTGAATGGTTACTATCTCTGGGTCAAGGCCTTTAAGAAGGGAGACATCTTGGGGCGCTTGGGTGGTTCAGTCAGTTAAGTATTTGGCTTCGGCTCAGGGCATGACCTCGCCGTTCATGAGTTCGAGCCCCACATCAGGCTCTCTGCTGTCAGTATGGAGACTGCTTCGGATCCTCTGTCCCTCTCTCTCTCTGCCCCTCCCCGCTCATTCTCTCTCTCTCTCTCTCTCTCTCTCAAAATAAATAAATAAATAAATAAATAAATAAATAAATAAATAAATAACTTAAACAATTAAAAAATAATAATAATAAAAAAGAAGAGAGACATCTTTTGGCTCGGGAGAGAGAAAGATGAGAAGGAAGCTGGCACGTGGGCTGGAGCAGAGGCCTGGGGGTTCCAGGGAGGATGAAAGAGCCCTTCCAGAAGTAATAAGCAGTATAAGCAAAGGGAAGGACTAGCAGTTCCCAGGGAGGCCTCCAATAAAAACAGGGAGGTGACAAGGGAGAGGTGAAGAGATCATTCTCCAGAATTCCATTCCAACAGGGGTTTCACAACTGGCCAACAGGCCCCTGACCATCCCCTGTGTTTGAAGGGTAGGAACTAGTCCGATGTCCACTGAGGGAAACCCCTGAGGTGAATTTTCAAGACACCCACACAGCTGGCGACTCATCGCAAAAGAACAAACAGGCAGTCGGGATTGGGTAAATAGAGTCATTTTTGTTTTTATCTGATTATTTTAGCTTGTAGCTAGATGTTGCAATACATGCTGATGCAGTCTAAGTGATTTCTTTGGAACGTGATTCTCTTATCTGTTCCATGAGAACTTGGTGAGATTATTTAAGGAGCTTAAAGAATAGGAGCCAGACTTCCACGATCATCCGTGGCACCGGGAAGTAGGGAGGATGGTGGGGAGGAGTCCGAACACCACCACCTCCCATCTTCCAGGCGGTTCCACCTCCTCCTTGATCAGATCCTTGATGAAATCTACACAGATTCGAATCTTCTCTGAATCTCCTTCCATTTCCGCCGAAACCTCCTGGGAGATGTGAACAAGGAGGGAAGAAAAGGGAAAGTCCCCCAGGCAGGGAAGCCCCGTGGTGAGTGAGTGGCAGGCCCAGAGCAAAGCTGGGAATGCAGGCAGGGACGTCAACCGGACTGACAGCTGGCAGGAAGGGGTGCAAAGGACGCCTGGGCTTCTGTCCCTGGGAATTTGAGGGAGGCTGGCCTCGGACACCTGTGCTTGGTGAGGTTCTTCTTCTAGCTGGGTCTGAGGCTTAGGCCTCAGTCTCCTGTTCTGCGCAGTGAGGCGATAAATGCACTAGCATTTCTACGGCTGCTTCTGCTTTTTACATTTTGTAATGCTGAATGCCTCTGGAGGAAATTTTGGATTGGGATACAGTGGGTTTTGTTACATATTCCCCAGCTCATTCCACATAGTTTTCATGCTATATTTTACACTGACAAATGCATGCTAAAATGGACTGTGAATGTACAGGGAGGGGTGTCCTGGTCTGGGACGAGGCCAGCTGGCCAAGCTGCAGGGGAGGGGGCTAGACTGGGAGTAACGGGAACGCGGAATCAGATGCACCCACAGAGCCCAGCGAAAAGGCGCCCCAGGTGCTGGGGAGTGCGGGACGACAGGCTGACAGTGGCAGTGGTGTTGCTCTGGGCCCCGGGGAGGAGAAGCACATCCAGTGTGAAGGCAGAGGAGGGAATGGAGAAGCCTATGGAGAGCGGCCAGAAGGAGTCCAGAATCCAGCGAGATCAAGGCAGGCCTAGGAATGTGCCGGTGGTTTGTTAGACGACAGTGGAACCTTAGTATGTGAGGTTCAGCAACGAAACTCTAGGGTCTACCGAAAAGATAGATAACATAAGGCTTCTGCAGTGGGGTCAGACAGAAGTCCAGGTACCGGCCGAACCAGCGAGGTCCAACAAACATGAATCGGGTGTCTCTTCTGAGCAAGCACTGGGCCCAGAGGCAGGTGGAGTGGCTTTGTCTACAGGGGCAGCTCGAGGGACCCACCTGGGGAATGGAAAGACTTCAGACACAGGTGGAGCCTGACAGACTGCCCTCAGTCCTGGTTCTCAGAGATGCATGGCAGTTCCCATGCAGCAACAGTGTTCAAAGAAGGATGACGACAGTGGCCTTGACTATGGGTCCCCTGAGCCCCGGCTGGTGGTTGTAAGCCTGCAATACAGACTGGGAAAACCAGACCAAACCACACAACACTGCTTTATGCCCACTAGGCTGCAAGACATCTTTTTAAAAACTCTCTTAATGTGAATACATTTCTCTAAATCACAAGGGCAGTGCAATGGGCCAAATGCTAGTCTCCCTGAGAAATTCCTACACTGCAGTCTGATTTCCACTGTGATGTCATTAGGAGGCTGGGACTTTGGGAGGTGATTTAGGTCATGAGGACGGAGCCCTCATGAATGGGATTAGAGCCCTTATTAAACAGACTCCAGCTAACTCTCTCACCTTCTTTCTTTCTGCCATGTGAGGGTACAATGAGAAAATGGTCATTTGCAACCCAGAGAGTACCTTCTCCAGAATCAGACCAGGCTGCCATGCTGATCATAGACTTCCAGCCCCCAGAACGGCATGAAATAAATTCCTGTTGCTTGTAAGCTACCCAACCTATGGTTCTTTACTATAGCAGCCTGGAGTCAAACAGGGAGCTTAGTGTTAAATTAAAATGTCTGATTACTCAACCAGAGATGAGAAAGCTCCACTGGATATGGATATATTTTTAATTTAATATTTTTAATAGAGAAATCATATTGTTCAAAAAGGCAACAAGACATCTCTCTCCCATCTTTGTCTCTCTCTCTCATCTATCTCTAATAGGGAACCATGGTTCTACTTTCTTATGTGTCTTTAAAGACCTGTTTTTCCCCTAACTGGCAAAAGTCCTTGGCTGGTCCCTAATGACAGTGAATGGTGCTGTCTCCCATCAGAGGCTTCTTGTTGTCTCCTGCCTCCTGGTGGAGCCTGGCTGGATAGAGGGTGGGAGAGAGGTTGCCTTTACACCTTGGAGTGCCTCTGACCAGAGACTGGGAGGACACGTGTGAAGAGTTTTTTCAAAAAAAACTGACCCCTTGGGGGCACATAGGTGGCTCAGTTGGTTAAGCGTCCAACTTTGGCTCAGGTGGTGATCTTACACTTTGTGAGTTTGAGCCCCGCATCAGAGCCTCACTACAGAGCCTGCTTAGAATTCTCTCATTCTCTTTCTCTCCCTCTCTCTCTCTCCCCCCCCCCACCAAAATACATAAATAAACTTTAAAAATAAAATAACTGACCACTCACACACAGTACACGGCCTGGCCTCTGGTAACATCTCAGGGTGAGTGACTTAGGGGCCTTTTTCAGGAGTGTAGACCCTGGTGACCTCTCTGAAGTGCCCTCGTGGCCTGACGTGGCCTAGCCTCACATCTTCCCTCTTTGGTGGACTCTTGGTGGGTTGTTTTGCAGGCCAGGGGTATACCCTAGAGAGGGCCCACCCCCATTACAAATGAGAACATACCAAAGTCTAGAAATGGAATTCGCATGGCCAATGAGGATGGACCAGACATGCTACCCTTGAGTAGGTTCCCATTACCTTTACCCCCTACAGGGGCAGGGGCTGGAGGGCATGGGAAGCATTTTCTAGGCTGGGCCTATGGTCTGCTACTGAATGACTAGAAGCCCCATATTTGAGGTTTTCTCCCAAACACCCATGGTTTGTTTAAGGTTTCTGCCCTCAACCATTAAGGCAGAATGTTTTCCCAAGCCCACCTGAGAAAGCCAATCCTTATACAGACATATAATTTTTCAGGGAAGACTAGAAATGCTGCAGAGCCAGTGGGCTAACATATTAGACTTGTGTGCGGAATACGGAAGAAGAGCCAAGGCCGAGGGACCCCTCAGGCAAACTCCGTGGGTGGCTTACCCACTACACCCATAGATGTGGGGACCTCCGTCTGCTGCCTCCCACCTCCATCAGGTCAGGGTCCTTGTGAGGGGCCATCAGCAGCTCAAGGGGTGAATGAACTGCAGACTACTTTTCTCAAATGTGAAAAGAGGTCAAAGTGGACTCACTGTGACCATAACAGGGGAAGAATGCGGAATGCCATCGAGACCCCCCTCAGGTCACCCTTTCCCTCCACCCCACCGTGGCCCCTGAGAATCTCCTCTGAGCCTCATGACTATTGCCAGCACCTAGAACACAGCACTTAGAACATTCCCAGCACATACCCAGTGCTCATTAAGTGCCCAGCTGACCCCAGGGCTCCTCTCTCCCCAGGTCTGTCGTCTTAAAGCTGTGGGAACTCAGGACTAGGAAGGTGATACGACTTATCCAACATCCCGGCGGGCCATGGCACACTCAGAAGAAATATGCCACCCTGACTCCCTTCTGAGCTCTGTCTGGTCTCCCAGTGCTCTCCATCCAACCTGCTTCACATCAGGCATTTTCGCTGGGCAACGTGGGAGGAATACACAAGGCTGCTTGTACCCGGTGACTGGGCAGGGAACCTGGTCTCCTGGCATAGCCACAACACATTCATGGCCCACAGCACCCAGGTTGGGACACCTTGCTGCAGACACTTACATGCAGTCTCACGGTGACCCCACTCATCTCCCTGCTATACAGCTGGCAGCCACAGAAGCTCTCGCCCTTAAAGCCAGGCCCCCCGGGGAAGTGACTTCATCAAGAGTAAAATATCTGTAGTATCCCCGACCAAAAGTCTGTTTGTGATCTCAGCCCGAGCAGCCCTTTGTCCAAATGAGTCCTGGGCCACATGGTTCCGTGACCTGTCTGCCAGACCCTTTTTTCCTGCTGTGGAAATGGCTGAAGGTAGGAGTCGGTTATGATGAAGCACAATATCCAACAAGAGCCAAATGCTACACACGGGATCCAGAGGAGCCCCAGACTTGCCCCAGGTCCTCGCCTGGGAAATGGTGGACACAACGGCCCTATTCATGGAAGGGGACTCTGAAACTTGAGTATGTTTAAAGTGTCTTTGAAATAAATGTTAACATGCTGACTCAGGCTCCCTCCGAAATAATTTTAAATGTCCTCTAACCCATTTTTGGCATATCATTCATGATGAAGCAGGTATTGAGAGCAGCATGGTTCAGCCAAACTCCCAGAAGCCTTGGCAGGAGGCATATGGTCCTATCAATCAACACTGGGGTCGGGGGAGGGGAGGGGGAGGCCAGCCATGGTTTGAAGACCGCAGTGGCTCAGTGTGGGTGAACCTTCTGGAAAAGGGTTTGCTGTTATTATAATCAAAAGCTTTCACCACATTTTTAAGCTTTACCCACTACCCTAACCATTCCCTTCTTTCAGGGGGTGACGTTCCAGCAGCTGAATGCCATATAACAAGAACTCCCTCTCATCACCATGGAAGCCAAGAGAAACATACTTTTTGAAAAGTGGCACTTTGGTGCAGAGAGCTCTGCTGATGGGAGCTTAAATAATGACGTGCCAGGAGAGATTATTTTTATGAATTCCTGGAACACACTTTTTTCTGTGAGCATGAGCCGAATAGTCCTCTGCACACTTCTGTTGCCCTCTACTTTACCTAGCCACCCTGCGTCTTCAGGCAGCGTAATCAGGACACCTTATACAGACTGTAGGTTGTTTTTAAGTTAATTTATTTCTTTTGAGAGGGAGGGGGACACAGAGAGAGGGAGAGAGAGAATTGCAAGCAGGCTCTGCACTGTCAGCACAGAGCCCAACATGGGGCTCAATCCCACAAACAGTGAGATCACGACCTGAGCTGAAATCACGAGTCAGACCTCAACCGACTGAGCCACCCAAGCACCCTCATACCATTGCTTTAAGTTGAAACGTGGGAAGATGTGGTTAAGTGTCCCCGGGAAGCAAGTGATGAGATGTAGACAAAGCTCATGCAGCTGGGAAGACAGATTTAACTGTGCATCTGTCAGAGATATCCTCCCCAGGCTTGGGGAAGGCAGAGAGATACGGAGTCCGTTTACTGTGGGTCCACTGGGATCCACAGGAGCAATTTCTCCCTTTTACCCCCATGGTTATTCTTCACGTTTCTGGAACTCTCCTTTAAGACACTTTCTCTGATCCCCTGAAGGGCCAACTCCAAGTGAATATCCTACTCCAATCCTACTCTATTCTGGTGAAAATTTACTTCCCCAAATGGACAGCCCTCCAAACTTTCCCCGATGTCTGCACACAGGAGACCCAGACTCCGAATGCCTCCTGCCTGTGGAGCTGATTCAGGCTCCCTTCCTTTTAGTTCCTCCATGCCTTCTCATCGCCCAGCCAGCAAGTCTTGCCACCAGGATGCTCTTCAAATTCAACTCCTCACTTAACAGCCCATCACGAAGAAGAGATGCTTGAACATTTGAAGTGGAAAAGGAAGAAAGGAGGAGTTTACTGGTTCTTCCAATTATTTTCCATCAACTGCATGTGTTTGTTTGTTTTTTAACAAATCGTCTCTGTCTAGTCCTCCCACCCACAACCAAGTGGTGAATGGGTTCAGCCCCTCTTCACCTGCCTGGTTGTGCTTCTCTGATTTGCTTGTGCCTATGGCCCTCACATCTCACAGTCTTCATAGATTTCTTCTTTTCTTCCTTCAGATCTGGCTCAAGATTCACCTCCTACTAAAAATCTTTCCACTCACCTCTCAATGTTTAGTTCTAGATCCACCTTCTCCCTGGAAATGTTCAAGTCCATTGTAACTGCCAATAATACTTCCCTCCCCTGAGTTGCAGACACTTATTTCTATGCCCTTCCTTTTCAGTAAGACCCACAAGCTTCTTATAAAATCCAACTAGTATCCATTCAGTGTGGAATACACTGCATCAGTGTTCGAGATAATTCCCGCCCCCACTGTCAGAGGATTATGCACCCTTGACCTCCTGGCAATATAATTTGCTTTGGCCAACGGGATGAGGGATGTGACATGTGCCACCTTGAGCAGAGGTCTTAAGCACCACCACGTCATTCTGCCATTTTCCCTTAGCCACACGAACAGCACATCTCATCTAGAAGTTGCTTTTTCTGTCTGAGTCTCAAAATGAAGAGGAAAGTGGGGCAGAGTTAATCCTTAAACTCCATGTTCATGAGTGAGAGATAAACCTTAGTTGTAAGCCTCTGATACAGCTTGTTACTACAACATAATTTAGCTTAATCTTAGTTCTAAAGTGTGTAATAGGAACAGTTTTTGTAATGGTGGCTTTACACTAGGTGTCTCCTTCTGTCCTCCAACAAGCCTACTGGCTTAGTTTTACTTTCGCCATTCTACCAATAGATAATATTAAAACACAGAAGAACCTGTTCCAATTCTGAAAGTTAAAAGGGGACAGACTAGAGGAAACTAGGTCTTCTGCAGCAAACTGACAGCTCTTTCCACTCCATGATGCATTTACGGGTTGAACTGTGTTCCCCCAAAACATCCTATCCCTTGGTACCTGTGAGTGTGACCTTATCTGGAAACAGATGTACTCAAGTTAAGACGAGGTCCTGAGGGTGGGCCCCCATCCAATATAACCGGTGTCCTTGGAAGAAGAGAAGAGGCACACGTAGAGGCACACAGGGAGAGCAGCATGTGACGACTGAAGCAGAGACTGGAGTAACACATCAATGCATCTGCAAGCCAGGGAGCACCAAGGATTGCTAGAAACACCAGAAGCTCAGAGAAAAGCACGGAAGAGACTGTCCCCTAGAGCCCTTAGGGAGAGCGCAGGCTCGCCAACACCTTCCTTTCAGATTACCAGCCTCCGGGGTTGTGAAGGAATAAACTGTTGCTTTAAGCCACCCTGTTTGTTGTAACCCATACAGCAGCCCTTGGACACCAGCACACCATGGCCACCTCGATTTGGGGGCAGAACCCACCGGAAACTCTCTGCACGTGGGGGATAGAAAAAGTCTGTCTAAGGATAACTTCATTCTTCTGGTCAGCAGCCTGGTGTCACCATCCCATCTGTATTTATTTCCAAGAGCTGTCATCACACAGCACCACAGGCTAGGTAGCTTAGAAAACGGAAATTTATTTTTCACAATTCTGGAGGCCAGAAATCTGAAATCAAGGCATTGTCAGAGTTGGTCTCTCCTAAAGGCTTCTCTCTTCTGCTTTTTTTTTTTTTTTAAGTTTATTCATTTATTTTGAGGGGGGGCAGGGGCGGGGGGAGAAGAGGGAGCGCACAAGCTAGGGCGGGGCAGAGAGAAGAAAAGACAGAATCCCAAGCAGGCTCCGCGTCATTAGTGCAGAGCCCAATGCAGGGCTTGAACCCACAAACCGTGAGATCATGATCCGAGCTGAGATCAGGAGTCAGACGCTTAACCGACTGAGCCATGCAGGCGCCCCTCTCCTTGTCTTTTAGATGGCTGTCTTCTCCCTGTGTCTTCACATAGCCTTCCCTCTGTGCCTGCCTGTGTCCTGATCTCTTCTTGCAAGGACATCAGTCATACTGGTTAGAGCCCACCCGAATGACCGCATTTTAACTTAATTACTTTTTTAAAAACACTCGTCTCCAAATGAGGCATTGGGGGTAAGGATTTCAACACACACATTTGTGGAATTCAGCCCACAGTGCTATCTCCTGTTTTCAGATATCTAAGGAGACTCATGATGCCTGTGTTCACAGCCTGGCTCCTTAAGCAATCTGGGATGGGGGGCTCAGAACATAAGGATGGCCCTGCCAGACCCATCCCAGGGTCTGACAGCCAGGACCACGCGACATTTGGTCTTCCCAGTCCTCTTACAGACGTTCTAGTGGTTCTGAACCGTTTGCCTTGTTCAGGCTTCACTGTTGCCTCTGCTTTCTTGGCTTCAGCAATCTTGGCGAGAATTAGGTTCTCCCTTGGGCTTTCCTGATGGCTAGTGTTCTGGTTAAATCTCCTCTCAACACCCCAGGCCTTGGATTCCCTACTTCGGCACAGCCCCCTCTTCATGGCTGACTCTCCTTTCAACCCTCTTGCTGCCCCAACCTTACAGTCAAAATTCAAAACAGAATGGATAGACATATTTTGAGATACCTAAGACTATTAGAAACAAATAGTAATCAGTTCACCTAAATGGCTGTTAATTACTTTCCTAAAGCAAAGCATAATTTCAGTATTTTCTCCTCCTTATTGGTTTAGGAGTATCTGGAACCAAAAGAATAATCAACGAGTTCCCTGAAACTCTGAATGTTTTAATCATTTTTTAAATAATTTTTAAATGTTTATTTTTGAGAGAGAAAAAGAGCATGGGAGGGGGAGGGGCAGAGAGAGAGGAAGACACAGAATCCGAAGCAGGCTCCAGGTTCTGAGCTGTCAGCACAGACACCAGGCGGAGCACAGACACCAGCTCGTGACCTGAGCCGAGGTCTGACGCTTAACCAACTGAGCCACCCAGGTGCCCCTTAACCATTATTATAATGCTGCTTCACAATAATAAATTTTATTTGAAGAAGACAGGATAAATAAACCATGGTGCAGAGATGGAAAATTAAGGAGAGAATGATGGCATCATGTGGGCTCTTCAGTTAGAGGGCAAGAAAGGCAGATCCACTACAGTGACTTCAGGAAATAAATCTGAAAAAAACCAGTGGAGCAAACCTTGGGTCTTTTTGGTTAAAAGCATTCCAGCCAGAAGAAATGGCAAGTTGAAGTGTCCTGAGGTGGCCATGTACCCAGAACAGGTGAAGAAGAGAGTCAGGAACGAGGCTGGAAAGGGTCGGGGTGGCCACATGGGTTCTCAGAGAACTTCAGATTTTACTTAGTGTGGAAGCAGAGTCTCCTGGAGAGTCTGAATGGAGGAGAGACACGATCGGATACATGCTGTAGAAGGACTACTCTGGTCGTCTGTGGAGACAGGCAGAAGGTAGGGCAGAGAGGTTGGAGGGAGCAGGGGCTGTTGGGGAGCTCTGGGCAGCAGAGGGTGCAGACTCCAGGGATGGAGGTAGAGGAGGACAGGCTTTGCCATCCAACTTTCTGAAAGTACAGCCTACTCGGGCTGAGGCAGAAAGGGAGGTGGGGAAGAGGTGGAGGAACAACAGAGGGGACCAAGGGGACAACGGAGGGGATAAGGAGCCGTGGGTAAAACAAGAGGAACCCAAGAAAGCCGTCCAGAGGAGGAGCATGGTCCAGCTAAGCACTGTTCCTGGGCCAGAAATCAAAGCCTGAGGATTGACCCTTGACCACGAGGAGGCCCTTGGTGAAAACAATAGTGGGATTGGGTTTTGAGCAGGAGAGAATGAGAGGAGAAGTCGAGGGCATACCAGACATCATGCATTCCAGGAGCATCTCAGTCTGGGGAAGCTAACATGCTGGGGTGACTGTCCCTGAGCAGATGCCGATCTTCAGAGAAGGGGAGGAGAGGGAGCCCTGGAGGCCGTGTCCACGCTGCTTATGCTGTGGGTGTGCAGGGGTCTGCAGGCAGCCCAACAAGTAAAACCTGAATTCTCCAGAAGACTGAGGAGGTGGGCTTTTCTCAAAACATGATTTCTCAAGTACTTTCTGCGTTAATTTCCGTTGGTCCAAATGACGGCCGGTTTTGATTTAAATCAGCTATTTTCGCAAAGGCAGGGAAAAGCATGCTTTAACCTGCCATCTCCTCCTCCAGAATGTTGGATCCTTGATATCTGGGGAGAATTTGCTTCTGTGTAATTTCTAGGAGTGCAATAGGAAATTTGTTGACACAAATATCAATGCTAATGGTTAACATCCTTGGTTTGGCTTTGATCCCAGTAGATCAATAAAGCACATTTATTGAGGCTCTTATTGCCTCCTGGACTGCTCTTGAGGAGACTTCAGTCCCTGGGTCCCAGGTCCTATGCACAACTTCCTGGGAACTCCAGGACTGGGGTCAGGGCCCTGCTAATTGCTGTGTGAGAATCTGGTCCCTGACGCCTGTTCTCTGATCTCGGTCCCACTACTGACAATCTTTGGTGTCTGGAGTGAAGTGCCCAACCTCCCTGTACTTTATTTACTAGTTTTTAAATGCTGAACTGATAATAACAGATTGCAGAGCAAATTAATTTCAGCATATGTTTGTCTCTTGGTAGATTATGTTCAGTGAAGATTAAATTCTAGACCAGTTTCCCTGCTACTCAGAGCATTTCTGGACTACTTTCCCCAAGTGCTTAATCAGGAGTGTTCAAGAATTACAAACAAATGTTGCCATTGGCCTTGACAAAATGATGCTAAGTTATGCTGCCTTAAGACTACCCAGCATTTTCTCTTACCCATGGTCTGGATTGACCAAATCACTGCTTTTCTTCCATGGATTTTATGTTAAACTTCACTTCAATGTGGATTTGCCTCACAGAGAAGAGCTTTCCAAAAAGATCCACAGTAAGAGAGATTAAAACAGAAAGCAGAATAGTTACACTGTGGTTGCGTCTTAACCAAGATTAAGTTGATTCAGACACAGCTCTTTGGAAAGAGAGCTTACGCATAGAGTAAGATATAATGATATGTGTGCCGTGCTTGTGGCTGTTTATTCCAGCTCAGAGCCCACCTCTTTCAAAATGCTTCACATCCTACTCCAACTGAAAGAAAATTCTCCTCCCCTCTGGCCTTCTGTCGCATAGTAGGAAAAGCACCCACTGGTCCTTTGTGTATTCGTTTGCTAGGGCTGCATAACAAAACATCACAGACTGGGCAGCCAAACAACAGTTCTAGAGGCTGGAAATCCAAGATCAAGGTGTCAGCAGGTTTGGTTTCTGGTGAGGCCTCTCTCCTTGGCTTGCGGATGGCAGCCTTCTCATTGTGTCCTCACATGGCCTTTTCTCTGTGTACATTTATTCCTGGTGTCTCTTCCTCTTTTCAGAGGGCATCAGTCAGATGGGATAGGGCCCCACTCTAACAGCCTCATTTCGACTTAATCGCCTCTTCAAAGACCGTATCTTTACATACTTTACATTCTGAGCTACCAGGGATTGGACTTCAACACATAAATTCTGGAGGAAAACATGCATTTTGGAATATTAGTAGGTACCTGATGTGTCTCTCCTCAACCTGACTGCAGGCTCCCTGGATGAAAGGCCCTGTTTTAAGATTCTGTGTATCTCCTGCAATCAATGGCTTGATGGGTCTTCCTGATACTATTGAATGTTGTTCACATTTGTCCTGATGCAGATATATTTTGAAGGAGAAAAAAATCAGCCACGGCAGCTTCGTGTCAGTGACTGGGCTAGATGATTTCCCAGATTGCTTACAAATCCCGTGACTGTTCATGCCCCATCACCATCCGTGTGGCTTCACAAAAAATTCTCCTCTCTACAGAGTTTTAGTCATTTGCTTAATTTCTTACAGTCAGACCTCCCAAGAGGTGCCAGTCTTAACTTTGGCTAATTCCCTATGCATGTCTGCATCTGGCAGTCCCTGAGATCCTGACCTGACTCGGACCTGGAAGCCGAGGAAACAGGCTCAGGGCAGTGCAGTGGGTTGCCTGAAGTTGCCCCAAGAGGACTCCAACCAACTTTTTCCAGCTCCAAGGTCAATACCCTAATATTCCTCATTATGCAAAAATAAGAACACCAAGGGCTTTATGTCTTATGGGCAGTAATTTATGTAATGAAGTGAGATCATAGTCTCTCTTATGAATGCTGATGAACCTTATAACAGCATATCTTTTAGTACCAAAAGGATCCAGCATACTTCTTTTGTTGATTCATAAAATGCTCAAATGCTCAAACCATATGTTTAAGTACAACTCCCAATGGATATATCCTTCCTTAAATGAAAAGAGAGGAATTTTTCAACATCAGGTGGGACAATAAGCATGATATTGGGAGGAGTAATCTAAATGTAGCCACGAGTCGCTTCCAGGGCGCTGGAGATGATACCAGCTTCATGGCCTGGCACCTCCCAGAGGTGCCTTCTCTAAGCCATCACGTTCACCCGGTAGGTACAAGACAAATCAAACCCAGAGACATGTGCACATGAACATGAGCCTTGCTAGACACGTTCTGTGTACGATATCACTTCTATAAAAGTGGGAAAGCCAGTGTAAGCATCGAGTAGGCTTTCAAATGAAATGCATTCAACATCTAAAACTTTGTAAGCGTAATGTGTATGGAGCCCTTGTGGCTTCCTCGGGGGAGACTGAAGGTGAGAATTTTGCCAAACGCCAACGGGCACTGCCCATCCCACCACGGGAAGGGCTCTTCTGTCACGACTGGACAAGTGGAAACACCCCGAGCTTGAAAAGAAGGTTCGCCTCTGCGTGACTGAGGCCCCGCGACCATTATTCCCCGTGCCAATATAAGGACTGTGGGTCTGACAAACAAAAGGCCATGTCCTTGGCCTGGTTTCTCTGGGGAGGCTGTAACGGTCCCCTTTTACTCACTGGAGGCTGGCTTTCTCAAATGGATTTTGTTCATTTTCCACTCAGATTGAGAAAACTGCACGTGGCAGTTTATGAATTGGGCCTCCCAGCAAGTCTCTGAAGGACAACGGGAGTGGGGGTGGCCTGCATGCGGGAGCCTCCCTGCACAGAACTGAGGTCGGGCTGTGGCACACAATAACATCTATGTGTGACCCAGCAGCCTGCAGACCTACTCCCTGCGAGGGGAGACACATGCCAAGCAAGGACGAGAGGACTTTTGTTCATCCTTTTTATCTTACACTTGCTGGTTGTTTGTGGCGGGGGCGGGGCGGGGGGGGGGGATTAAAAATAAGCAAATAAATTCCTTGCTTGTGTGTCATCTGGGTTTTTTTTTCTCCCCATGCTTTCATTTCTAACTCTCCAAAGTATCTTCCCACCTTAATTTTATGGCATTTTTATATACACATGCATCCAGGACCCGCGCATGAAGTCAGAGATATCAGTTTGTCTTCCAGACTCCTTTGGGTTTGCCGCTGCATGGAGATCCATAGTGAGATACAAGAGTTCTCATCCCCTTCCCATGAACATGATTTATAGAGTTCTCCCTGTGCTCAGAGCATATAGCTAAATCCTGCATAAGCAGCAATCACAGTGCATTCTTAACAGCCTCCCTGGACAGTTTGCTAAATTCTTTCTGAGAGACTCTCGCTGGCCCTTACAAAGATTAGCTAAAAAACAAACTGGAGGCTGGGAATCCAACTGTGTGAACAGAAAGTATGTTCCACTGCACTCATAGAGGATCAAGTTTGTGGAATCACATTGGGCGTTCTGGCTGTCCCAGATGAAGACCAATTAGGCAAAAATCAGCTTTCCCAAACCCAAGCGCACTCTGGGTTGACTAGGGTTGTTTTCTTTTGTTTTGTTTTAACACATACTAAAAGTTAAAGGTGGGAATCTCAACTAAGTAACATTTTTTTTTCTTCCCCACGTCATTTTACCTGGTCCAAGAAGACAAAAGAGGGGCCAGCGGCATTGCTAAGTAATATTTCAATGTACAACCTAAAAATTCTCTCCCAGTAATCCTGGAACGCCACGTATAGTTTTCAGAGTCTAGCACAATGACAAACAAGCTAAAATACCTCCAGGATGACAGATGACTGCAGAGCAAAGGGACAGAAGGAATTTGGTACAAACACACAAGGACCTGTTGACTTTTTAGCCTGAACTTAGAAAGTACGGAGTTAACCAGAATTTTTGTTTGTAAAACAAACAACTACTTTTAAAATCCTCTATTCATGTGGTTCTCTGTTCTCCACATGGAGAATCCAAAACAGGTCCTTGGGATAACTTTTGGAGAACCACACTACTGTGGAAACAAAAAAAAAAGTCTCAGCCAAGAACTTTGGTGTCCCAAAAGACCAGGGAAACCTGAACATTTAAATAAGACATTAATGCCAGGAGCTAACCGTTCCCTGTTGGACTCCAGCTCCCTGCCCCCCCCCCCCACCCCCCGAGCTCCACCAGCCAGAAGAGGACACAGTACTCACCAGTCATTAGGGTGTAGTAATTGGGGTAAGAGAGACTGGGAAAGTCTGGGGTCAAGTAATCTACTTTCACTCCCCTGCTCACAATCTCTTTGAAACCGGGCAAAGACTCCAGGGCCTCATCACTGATGTAGTCCGAGCGAAAACCATCCAGCAGAAACACCAGGAGCTTCCGGCCAGCCGAGGCTGGCCGCACCAGGCTGAGCGCGAGGACCAGCAGGAGGGCCCCAAGCTTCGCTGCCATGCTGCCAGGAGCCTGCCCGCTCGGCTGGCACAGCCGTCCCCTTGCAAAGACTGAGGATGGAGAATCTGTAGCTATTCTCTCTTCTAGGGGCTGGACCTTGACTGCTGGCCTTCCTGAGCCAAGTTCACTTTCAGAATTTAAAGGTACAGCACCCCCTTTAAAAAACATCTATGCTCACCCTTTACTAGAAAGACCAGAGACTAACTCCTTTGGGTCTCCAAACAACCCAGAATAAACACCAGGGAAGAGAAGGCAACATTATTATTTTGAGTGAGTGTTCCAGAAATACAAGCACCCACAGATAGGTAGAATTTTAGAAGATGACAGAAGTCAACACTAACTTTGCAGTTGGGCTAACCAAAGGGTGGAACCAAGGAGAAGAACAATCTTTTAATTTGCTGCTATCCCACATCTCTGCCCCACTTAAACTCTCCTACTGCCCTTTTCGTTTACAATTTAGGAACACGAACCTCCTAATTCGGTATATAAACAAGAGATGATAAAATTAGGTGGGCATATTTGTGAACTTTTCAGCAGTGCCTCTGTCACGCAAGCATTTAGAAACAAATTACTTGTGAATGTCTCAGCCACCTTTTTCCTATGCATCTATAAAAAAGTGCTTATTGTTGTATTCTTCAAGTTGTTGGTGTTCAAACCCATATGCAGGAGGAGGTGGCGCTCAGCAGAGCTGTGGAACTAGAGAAAAAGTTCCAGAGTTGAACAACAGGGAGTCGCTACTATCACATGGGTCCGAGGTAGCCCTGCCCCAAGACAGCAGCCATGAGATAGAGAGCAGGAGGACCAGAGTCCGCGATGGAGAAGCAGATATAACCACGTGGGCTTCATGACAAGGAGGACTGGGCAGAGGAGGGACTCGGAAGCTGGCCAGGAGGTCAGGGAAGGGCTGCAAGGCGCAGGTGGGCTAGGCCTCCATCCAGATTGCCGGGGTTCCCCAGGGTGGGTCTTTCACTCGGCAGAAAATTAAATGGAAAGGCTTATTAAATGTGCTTAGCCCATAGCAAGAGCTTAACAAGTGCTAGCTCTTATTAGCATTACAACACTGCTCAGATTCCGCTGCAAGGCCCAGGGCAAAGCTTTACAGGGACCTACGGTAGCCAGCCACCAGCCACCAGGATCTCGGATCTTGGTCAGTTCTAAAACGCCTCCCCCACCCCTGCCCTCGGCCTGTGCCTTCTCTTCTCCTGTACTACTGCGTGTAGAGTCACGAGATCATTTCTAAACTGCGCAGCAAAAGAGGAAACACATCGGCCCAATTACCATTCCCGCTTCAGCTGACTTAGACAAGGCTCCGACTTCATTTTTCCAACAAAAGCAGTGATTTTTACAATTAAAAAAAAATAAGAACACCAGGGGAGATTTTTCTTAATGTTTGTTAGTTTGAAAACATAATGTTATTCTTATTTCTTTGAGCTGTGGGTTATTACTGTTATTCTAAACAGAACAAAGAAGAAGGGAAGGGAAGGGAAGGGAAGGGAAGGGAAGGGAAGGGAAGGGAAGGGAAGGGAAGGGAAGGGAAATAAAGAGAGAAAGGAGATGGAGGAGGGAGGGAAGGTGGGCAGGCAGGAAAGACAGAAGAGAGGGGGTAAAAAAGGAAGGAGAGAGAAAAGAAAGGGGAAAGGTACTGATGAGCTGATGGTCTGTGCAGGCAGTGATGACACACATTAAAGAGACTTTCCTCCTGTCCAAGGGTCCAAGGGTCCAAGGAAGCAGCAGACACAGTTAGATGCGCTGTCAGTTCCTGAGCAGGTCCAGGGTTGTGGACTGCGGGGGGGGGGGGGGGGGGGGGGGGGGGGGGGGGGATGTAGTAGTGTCAGCCCATGTGATTTGCCTTGGGGTGGCCCCGGGGCTCACTTGGGGAAAGGTTAAGGACTCCAAATTGTCAAGATGAATATAAATGGGGCATCCGCATTCCTGGGCCGCCATTAAGAGACACAACCCAAAATATGGCTCCCTGAGTGTTCACAGATCCCCGGAGGTTCCCAAGGCTCCACGGACAGTGCTGTGAGGTATCTGGGCGGGGACACTGCTGATGTGCCCTATATTGTTTTACGATGATCTTATTGCTTTACGATAATGTTTAGACAGTTTCTCTAAAGTTCTAGGTCAATAATTTATTGGAAATAAGTATCTTAAATAAACATACCCACATAGGAAGAAAGAAACAAACACATGGGATGGAATTCAAACTAAGGAAATCCCAGCATTGCCTACAGTAGGACTCCTCCTAGTCTTCTACGTTCTGGTCTGGAAAAGGTTGGAAATAAAAGGTAAAAGGCAATAGATGAGAAAGTGTGGTTAATATTAACTGCCCAAAGTCTTATGGTCCAAAGTCTTACATGTCTGTTATCTGGATGAGATTACTGAAGGTGTCTATCAACACCTAATACTTAACAGAACTGCTTGGTACTTGTTTTTCAAAGATTGACAAGGCTGTATGGTCATCGTCCACAACACAGACAATACAGAAAAATGAAAAATCTCCTCTAGAATTTAGAACCACCTTTGTGTTGAAAGCTTTGTGTAGTTGCTAGTGACATGCATGAGTTCTCAGGAGTATGCTGCCCAGATCTGTCAGTACTCTGGTGCCTCACCTCCATGGAGAGAGACAGGTGATATGGAAGAAAAGAGACCGAGGCTTTCAGAAAGAAGACATGATTCCGTGGCCTGGATTCTGGCATTAAGCAATTGTGTGATTCTGGGGGAACTGGCCTTTCCATGCTTTAGTTTTCTCCTCTGAAAAGGGACAAAAACTTTAAGGTCCTTTCCAGCTAAGGATCTGAATAGACATTTTTCCAAAGAGGACAACCAGATGGCTAACAGGCACATTAAAAGATGCTCAATGATCACTAATCATCAGGGGCATGCAAATCAAAACCACAGGGAGATATCACCTCACACCTGTTAGAATGGCTAGCATCGAAAAGATGAAAAATAACAAGTGTGGGTGAGGATGTGGGGGAGGAGATAAAATCACTGTCTCAAAGAGACAGCTGTACCCTCACGCTCACTGCAGTATTATTTACAATAGCCGAGATATGGAAGTGTCCATCGATGGATGAAAGGATAAAGAAGACATGGTATGTATACATAATATATACATATACAATAGAATATTATTCAGCCATGAGAAAGAAGGAAATCTTGCCATTTGCAACCGTCCAACATGGATGGACCTTGAGGACATCATGCTAAGCAAAATAAGTCAGACAGAGAAAGACAAACAACTGTACATTCTCACTTGTATGTGGAATCTAAAAAAACCCAAAATCATAGAAACAGTAGAGTGATGGTTGCTGGGGGCTGGCGGGTGGGGGAAACGGTGAGATGTTGGTCCGAGGGTACAGATTTCCAGTTATGAGAAGAGATGAGTAAGTTCCAGGATCTAATGTACGAATACGGTGACTATAATTACTTGTATACTCGAAAGCTGTTGAGAATGTACATCTTCAATGTTATCACCACACACACACACACAAGGGTAATTATGTAAGGTGATAGAGGTGTTAACTAACCTTATTGTGGTAATCATTTTGTAATATATATGTGTTTTGAATCAGAGAGAGAGAGACAGAGAGCATTCTGGAAAGTATGACCGTTAAAGGTAAAAAGGAGTCAAAGGTGGTATTAAAGAAAGTGCATACAACAATATTCTATTTGTTCCTACCAGAAAAGTAGTCTTTGTCCACTTTTTAAATGCAAAAGGTCTCCAGGAACATACTCCCTCTACAAAAGGCAGATAACTAAGCAAGAATATGAGTGGAATATCTAGAAACTATTAGTCTGAGTCCTCAGCTCATGCTTTGGCACAACCTGCTGTTTCAAGGTGAGGATCAGGGACCCTCTCTTTACTCCTGTTAGCAGTCACCGAGCGGGAACCACTATCAGCCTTCGGACAGAGTCCCAGACTCATAGCTACTGTGGTGGACGCCCAGTCTCACTCTCTAGAGTACAGACAGGGTTGAACCCATCCCACCAAAATTCCAGTCAGTAAGACTTGGTTATTAATATGTAGCTTTTAAGGTTCCTCAACTGATTTTTAGTCAAAATCCAGGCTTGAGAAACAATGCTGACAATGACAAGCAGCAGTGGGTGACCGTGAGCAAGGTCATGTCATTACCAGGTTTGCAGTCTAGAAAGCAGGTTCTGGAAGCCGTGTGGAGACAGTAACAGTGTGGGTAGAAGCAAGAATGACAATACCCACCCGCCTTGATATTAAGAACTCTAAACACATTAATTCATTAAGACCTTTTGATAATTTTGTAAGGTAGGTATTTACACCTCTCAGATACAAAGGAAATCGAGGTTCAAAGAACCCTAATGCCAAATAGCCTGAAGCATCAGAATTGAAATTCAAGCCCAGGTGTCTTTTATAGTCTTGTATTTTGGACGGAAAAAAATTCAATTTTTGAAATTAGGAAGAAGAATCAAAGCCTTTGTGAAAGAAAAGAGAATAAATCCTGAGTATCTTTCATTTACCTTGATTAAACTGAGCAAATGAAATAGAAAATTACCACCATAATACTAAGGAAATAAATGTCACAGGCAACATCCACTGACGGAGGCTAAACTTAGTGGGAGAAAGTAAGGAAGTGTTCAAAAGAAGGAAAGGATGGGGCACGTCAAAGGGACACAGGAGCCAACCTGAAAGGGTTCCCAATGACCAAAGCCAGAACAATCTGAATCATAAACTAAGCAGTGCAATATTGGCATATTAACCCAAAGTATAAAATAAACGTATAAATCCATACCAGTATAAACAAACAAATAAATAAATAGTATGTATAACTAACTAAATAAATAAATAAACAAACGAACAAGAGAGAAATGACAAATGTTTGTTACAAAAGGATTCCACATAATACACATTGATAACCTCAGTCCGGGGGTGGAACGTGATCAAAGTTAGGCCAGACCTAGAAACTCACTTCCAAAGAACAGAGTAAGAAAAGGGAAAAATAACTTTGCAGTGGAGAAATGTGCCAGAGAGGACATTACCCAAAGTGATGAAGGTTAACATTACCAGTGACATCGTGTGGACATCATGTACCCCTGTCATAAGATCAGATAGATACTTTGCTCTGTGGTATTCTTTCCAAAAATCCAAAGCTCCAGTCTAATCATGAGCAAAACACCAGACAAACCCAGATTACAGGATAATTGTCAAGTACTCCTTAAGAATGTCAAGGTCATGACAAACGAGGGAAGACCAACACAGTCACAAATTAGAGGTGGCTGAGGCAACATGACAACTAAATGCAACATGACATGGGGGTCTGGATGGGCTCCTGGAGCAGAAAGAGACATGAAGGGGAAATTGGAACATCCAAATTAAGTCCTTTAGGTAACAGTGTTGTACGAATGTTAGTTCGCATAACTGTACTCTGGGTACACACGATGCTAACTTTCCGGGAAGTCAGGTGAAGGCTTATGGGAACACTCTGCGTTACTTTTGTAACTTTTCGGTAAGTCTAAAACCTTTTCAAAATTAAAAATTAAAAAAATTAAGTTGAAACTAGGAACCTAGTCATCAATAACAGGAATCTCAGGAAGAGAAAAGTGTTTTTTGACAACACAAAACAACAGAGTAACAGCTGCCCTTTGTTTAGAAGCTGGGAGGGAAGGTTACCTCAAATACACGCAGACTACTACCAGTCCGTCTACGCTGACTCTGCATTCTGGCGTGGTAACATGCCTAAGTCTCCTTACAGAAACAGGCAAAAAAGATTTTCCGTAGCATCAAAAGATTTGTTTGACTGGTTTCAATAAGAGAAAGCTTGTAACCCTGCAACCAAAAAAGCGTGTAAGAGAGATCACTGCGCTGTTCGACTCTTGTGCGCGAACACTGGTGCTATATCCCTCCGAGTCCTGGAGACACGCTCACGTGTCTGTTTGTACGAGGATAAAGGTACACAGATATTTCTTGCAGCAGTGTCAGTAATGGTAAAAAAAAAATCGGAAACCATCTAAATGTCCACTAACAAGGGTAGGAGCAAGTGACGTCAATATTCGTATAACAGGACATTCCACAGCTGTTCAAAGGAATGAACCACAGTGGTTCCCTCCTGGAACCCATCTGCAGCTTTGCGTTCCAAGATGTGTCAGCTGTGGTCACCCGTGCTCGGGATGCAGATGGTCCTCCTTCTGACGGTGTCAGAAGGTCAGCGGGAGCCTGGCCTAACGCTGTGTCACAACACCCACATCACTCACCTTGCTTCATCCCACCATGCAGGCATCCTGCCATCCCCCAGCATCACGGGAAGGAGGATGATACAGGACAATAAGATATTTTGAGAAAGAGAGGGACCATATTCACATATGCTTTTATTCTAGCATATCAGTGTTCTACTTCGTTATTATTGTTGTTAATCTCTCACTGTACCTAACTTATAAATTAAACTTCATCAGAGGTGTGTACGTATAGGATAGAACTTAGTACACACAGGGTTCAGAACTGTCTGTGGCTGGTTCTGGAACGTATCTCCTGCAGGTAAGGTGGGATGACTGGAGACTTAGACGTCTAGTTGTTGGATAGAGCTCAACAACGTTGAATGGGAAAAACAGACTGCAGGTGGATACCAACAGTATAAAATATTAATATTAAAACATGCAGCACAATATATAACAGCACCAATATCAGGGGATTTGAAAATACCAAAATCAGGACTGAAGTTTCCCCTGGAAAGAAGACAGAAGAATGAAATCGGAGAGAATGACGCTGGGGGTTCTGACTTGGGGCTGTGATATTCTATTCATTCAAAAAATAAACCAAAAACAAACAAACAAACAAACAAACCCTGCGGTGTATATATTTGTGACAAAATGCTACAGTTTCACAAACCTGAAGGTTGGTACGTGAGTGTCATTTATATTATGCTCTTGGATTTTCTGTAGGCCAGAAACATAACTTTTTTTCAAAAAAATCAGCAGGTCTTGGTGATTAATTGAACATGTGGGTGGTAAGGGAGAGGGAAGGGTCCTGGATGAATCCCAAGGTTCTGCCTTAGATGACAGAGTGGTACTATTTGTCAAGATCGGTACTGTAGAGGAATTGCCATCTTTAAGCAATCACCTCGTCATATAAATCAGAAAAAAAAAAAGAGAGAAGTTAACCTAATTCAAACCATGATCCAAGGTAACAAAGGAACTTTATCTTCAAAATAGAACTAGGGAAGTGATCTCAGCACACCCATCAAGAATGAGCAGTTCTGAGTCCTGGCTCAAATACTCTTGTACA
The DNA here is from genome assembly GCF_046562875.1 of Panthera onca. Classification (NCBI taxonomy): domain Eukaryota; kingdom Metazoa; phylum Chordata; class Mammalia; order Carnivora; family Felidae; genus Panthera; species Panthera onca. Next base: position 189,663,878 of record NC_138342.1, on the reverse strand, counting down.
AATGACCTAATGTTCCGTCTTTACGTCTTTGCTGGATAAATAGAAATCATCATGTATGCAGAGGGAAGTAAAATGAATCATTTAATAATGATGCAACAGTCGAATGTAAACACTCACTTAAAGCCGATTGAAACTGCTCAGTGTTGTTGTTGTTAAGAAAACTGGAAAAATGGTTAGTCACAGCAATGAGTATGTTTGAGTTTACATTAACCATGTGGAATACGAAGGGACAATACAGTAGCATGTGACTGAAAATGCCTTGACAAAAAGTTGCCACATCTTCTTGACTGTGGCCAGATGGGAAGGACTGCTTTGAAAAAAGGAATTAGGACCACGGAATTACAGGGCTATAAACTAGAAGGGACTGCAGAAATAATCCAACTGTAATTTCCTCATTTTGGAGAAGAAAGAGGTGAGTGTCGACTGGGTAATGGGACTTGGCCGACAGGAACGCAAAGCTAAATAAAGGCAGGGTTATCTCCCATATTAATGCTTTTTAGATTTCCACTTTATTTAGTCTGTGTCTCCTTCCACTCCACTCCCTTTTATTGTTTATTTGTCTGTCATATATTTATTACCTGCTTTTACTGGGTCAGGTCCACAATCCCTTATTTAAACCTCTTGGGGCCAGCTATGTTTTGAAATTGTGGTGTTCTTCTGATTTGAAAAGGTAACATGGGGCGTATAGAGTATGTTATATAAATACCTGCAGCATCTCCAGCATCACTCAATAACCAAGTCTGTTAACATTTCTATAGAAAATGTAGGGGCTCCTGGGTGGCTCAGTCAGTTGCTCGTCCAACTGTTGATTTCGACTCATGTCATGATCTCAGGGTCGTGGGATCGAGCCTCATGTGAGGCTCCTCACTGAGCGTGGAGCCTGCTTAAGATTCTCTCTCTCTCTCTCTCTCTCTCTCTCTCTCTCTCTCCCTCTGCCCCTCCTTCTCACTCACGCTGTCTCCCCAGCCAAAAGAAGACAAAGAGAAAGAAAAATGTATATACATTCATGCGAAGGGGGATAAATAAATAAAAACCATAAGTAGCTTCACATTATATTAAGGTGAGTATATTCCACCAAGTTCAGGTAAGATCAGGATTTTCCCTGAGTAAGTTATCAAAATCTTTAAGTTTTCAGAACTTTGTGAATTCCAGAATTATGGATAGGGACATAAACTTGATGTTTTGGAGAAAACTCTAAGTGTTATTAGGTAAGGATACATACTCTGCTCTCAGTCTGTGGGGCTTGGCGAGGCCTTGTCAGTGTAGAGCATTGTTAGAAAGATAGAAAGGACAGGCCATCCCTATGTCCTAATAAAATGCTCAATGCCATGAGAAGCTATAGAAGGTAAAAGTGCCTAGAAACAAGCATGAGGGAGGAATGAGTTGCTAATTTGGAAAGCCACAAACATGTATGTGATTGTCAATAAAGATACAATCACCAACTACCTTTGCTTACCTTTGCTCTGCAGGATATTAGTTTAAATCTCAGCAAAAGACTTTTGTCCTCTCTTGGACAGACCAAGCCCCTTCTAAGAATTCTCTTCTACATAGCCTTGACCAGTCCCTAGCCTCTAGTGGAGGGCGGCCTTTATGTCAGCCATTTTTGTGTCAGTTGACTCTGTCCTGTGACCTAACCACAGCTTATTGGTCAAGGGTGGGCCCTTGACTCAATGGCAACTAATCTAACAGCTTGTGTAGGCCTCATAGGATACCATGAACATGGCCATAAGTTTCCTTCCTCTGGAAACTGCCACTTGGATTGGTGTCAGAGACATATGTAAGCTGAAGCCATGAAGAAGAAGAAGAAACCATAAATGAGCAGCGGAATCAAGGTGGAAGAGAGGAGCAAATGAAGAGAGAGAAGCAGAAATAGATGTGGAAGATACTGTATATCCGTAAAAGAGAAACAGGATGTCTCCAGTCCTACTTCTGCCTTGGATCCTTGTCAGCTCCATTTCTAGTCCATGGTCTCCTTCCAACGAACCCCGTTCTCATAAGGGGATCGGAGTGGGACTCTGATCTTTGTACCAACAACCACCACTAAGGCTACTAGCTGCCAAGTCACACAAAGTACCTCTTTCCAGTCCAGGGTCTGACTAGTGGCGTCCAGAAAGAAGTTTCCAGTTTCCTTCCTGGAGAAATGTTCTTTCTTATTTAAATTCTAGTTAGTTAACATACAGTGCAGTATCGGTTTCAGGAGCAGAATTCAGTGATTCATCACTTACATACAACACCCAGTGCTCATCGTAACAAGTGCCCTCCTTAGTATTCATCACTCATTTAGTCCATCCCACACCCACCTCCCTCTATCAACCCTCAGTGTGTTCTCTATCATTAAGAGTCTCCCAGGGTGTGTGGGTGGCTCAGCTAGTTAAGCATCCAACTCTCGATCCCAGCCCAGGTCTTGATCCTCCGGGTCATGAGTTCAAGCTCCTCGTTAGGCTCTGTGCTGGGCATGAAGCCCACTTTAAAAATAAATAAATAAATAAAATCATCCCTTACAGCTTGTTTCCCTCTCTCTCTTTTTTTCACTTTCCCATATGCTCATCTGTTTTGTTTCTTAAAGTCCACATATGAGTGAAATCATATAGTATTTGTCTTTCTCTGACTGACTTATTTTGCTTAGCATGATATACTGTAGCTGCATTCACACTGTTGCAAATGGCAAGATTTCATTCTTTTTGACGGTTGAGTAATATTCCATTGGATATATATACTACTTCTTCATCATTCATCAGTTGATGGGACACTTGGGCTTTTTCCATAGTTTGGTTATTGATAATGCTGCCATAAATATCGGGGTACATATAACTCTTCGAATTTTTGTATTCTTTGGGTAAATACCTAATAGTGCCATTGCTGGATCATAGGGTAGTTCTATTTTTAACTTTTTGAGAAACTCACTGAGAAACTTTAAAGAATGTTAATTAAGTAGCTGCCTGAACCAGTTCAAGTGGTGCCAGAAGTGGCTCAGATCACCTAGGGGTATGCTCTCTAGGCCTATGTTTATCCAGTCAGAAGGTCTTAGGCTTGGTTTGACCCAAGCTCTCCCTTTATTTGAAGGGTCTGACCCAAAATGTCCAGCTTTCGGGAGCCTCTTCTCTGAAGATATACACGGATTGAAGCAATCTGCATCTATGCATTTATTGCAGAGTTCATATTGTTAAAAACAGAGACTATTTTGAACACCAAATGCTATCATTATGCAAAATTTGGGCAGCACTTCTTTATGTTACATAAGAGCTAGATCTATATTTCACAGAGAATGGATATTCCAACCCAATGTATGCTGCCTGTGACAGAAGATGAATTTCAAATTTGGTTACAGAAGTAAGTAGAGGGGTACCTGAGCGGCTCAGTCGGTTGGGTGGCCAACTTCAGCTCAGGTCATGATCTCGTGGTTCACGAGTTCCAGCCCTGTGTCGGGCTCTGTGCTGACACCTCAGAGCCTGGAGTCTGCTTCAGAGTCTGTGTTTCCATCTCTCTCTGCCCCTCCCCTGCTCACACTCTGTCTCTCTGTCAAAAATAAATTTTAAAAACATTTTTAAAAATTAAAAAAAAGTAGAACTTCTATTTATCTTTTTAAATGTTTTTTATATTTATTTTTGAGAGACAAAGACAGAGCATGAGCAGGGGAGGGGCAGAGAGAGGGAGACACAGAATCTGAAGCAGAGTCCAGGCTCTGAGCTGTCAGCACAGAGCCCGACACGGGGCTTGAACTCATGAACCACGAGGTCATGACCTGAGTCGAAGCTAGACGCTCAACTGACTGAGCCACCCAGGTGCCCCTAAATAAGTAAAACTTTTAAAGAACCTGATGGGCTGTCATTTCTAGGAACATGATGGACTATATACCAGGACTGACCTGCTCGATGAAAGCAACTAAAACAAAAACAAAAACAAAAACAAAGTGATTTCTTTAAAATATTTGTAAAATGCATTAATAATGTCACAAGAAAGAAAAGCTTCACTGGGGCCTAAAACCAAGTAAACACAAGAAGGCAGACTGGTCAGAATGCAAAATTAGCTTTGGACGTCTGCTTTTTAAAGTGCCACTCCCAGCAGGGAACAAGAGACAAATCCTAGGCCAGATAAAGATGAAGTGGAATCTAACAGAATCATAAAGATGGGAGTCTAAGCAACAGATGAAAGACCATCATTAAAAACAAAACAAAATAAATCATCACCACCACTCTGAGAAAACAAGAAAGGAAAACTGCCTTTCTTGAAATTCTGGTGGGTGAAAAGTCCATGATAACTCTTAATGACAATCTAGCCCCTACATGAGTTTGCATCCAATTTACACTATTACAGAGGGAGACACAGAATCCGAAGCAACTGCCAGGCAAAGAATGTGGCTTCAAATTACCCCAAGCTGATAGTGCCCACGGGTACCTGGAATTAGTAAATGCTAATCCCCCCTGAAGAAATTCACCTTGAACTTGAAACCCAAGGAATTCCCACCTATTCCAGGAATAGAACCTAGAGTAAACACACTATACACACACACACACACACACACACACACACACACACACACACCCCTCAAGGAAACCAGGCATTTGGCTGAAAGCAGAAACAACAAACAGAAAAATCAGATATTGGAATTATCAGCTACACAATACAAAATAAACACATTTGACATGCTTAAGAAATAAAAGGGGATGAAAAATATGAGCAGGGAGTAAGAAAAGATTTATAACAGAAGCAGACATGAAAAAGAACCAAATAGAAATTCCACAACTGAAATGTAAAATAAACACAATTCCAAACTTAGAGGAAGTTTTATGAAAGATTAGACAAAGCTAAATAATGCACTAATGAGCTGGAAAAGAGAGCTGAAAAAAATATTCAGAATGCAGCACAGAAAGAAGAAAAGAAAGGAAATATGAAAGAATGGTTGGGAGACTTGGAGGAAACCAAACATTTAAGCAGAATTCCTAAGGTCAAGGAGGAAACGGGACAGGGTAATGTTTGAAGAGATAACTATGGCGACTTTCCCAGAAGTGACAACTGTCAACAGCCTTCTTTTTTTTTTAATTTTTCTTTTACATTTATTCACTTTTTAAAAATTTTTTTTAATGTTTATTTATTTTTGAGGGACAGAGAGACAGAGTGTGAATGGGGGAGGGGCAGAGAGAGAGGGAGACACAGAATCCAAAGCAAGCTCCGGGCCCTGAGCTGTCGGCACAGAGCCCGACATAGGCTCGAACCCACAAACCATGAGATCATGACCTGAGCTGAAGTCGGACGCTGAACCGACTGAGCCACCCAGGTGCTCCAACATTTATTTACTTTTGAGAGACAGAGAGAGAGAGAGAGAGAGAGAGAGTGAGCAAGCATGAGTGGGGGAGGGGCAGAGAGAGAGGGAGACACAGAATCCAAAGCAGCTCCAGGCTCTGAGCTGTCAGCACAGAGCCCGACAAGGGGCTCGAACTCGTGAACCATGAGATCATGACCTGAGCCAAAGTCAGACGCTTAACTGACCAGGCCACCCAGGCGCCCCCTGTCAACAGCCTTCTGATTGACGATGCCAAGATCCAAACAGGTAAATAAAAAGCAATACTTATGGATAAACCCAGAGGGCATTATGCTAAATGAAATAAACCAGACATAGAAGGACAAATACTGCATGACCTCAGTTACATGTGGAATCTAAAAAAAGTTGAATTCATAAAAGCAAAGAGTAGAACAGGGGTTGGTGGGGACTAAGGGGTGGGGAATATGGGGAGATGTTGGTCAAAGGCAAGAAACTTTCAGTTACACAGGATGAGTAAGTTTTGAAGATCTAATGTACCGCGTGGTGACTGTAGTTACTAGTACTGTATCGTATACCTGAAATTTGTTAAGAGAATAGATCTTAAGTGTTTTCACCACACACACACACAAACATGATTATTACGCGATGTGATGGATATGCTAACCAGCTTGATTGTGGTAATCAATTCACAATGTTCACCCATCTCAAAACATCACGTGGTACACTTTAAATGCATACAGTTTTTATTTGTCAATTACACCTCCATAAAGCCAAGGGCAGAAGAGAGTAATAGACATGTAGGCAGATCATAGTGAAGTCACAGAGCACCAAAGACATGTTACAAAGCAGACACGGTAAAAAGGACAGATTACCCAATCAAACAGAAAGGAGAATAACAAAGGACTTCTTGACAGCAACAATAGAAGCCAGAAGACAATGGAGCAACGTCATCAAGGTACCAAATAAAAAATAACGATCAACCTAAAATCAGGGGAAATAACTTTCAATAACGAGAGCTTTTGCTCATAATGAGAGGCTGCTGACGGTTGTCACTTCTGGGAAAGTATTGCAGGCAACTAAAGACTGAGAGTTTGCCTCACAGACTTTCATCAAAGGAAACTCTAAAGGATGTGCTTTAGACATGGGGCAAGTTGCCCAATTAGGTTTAAGATGTGAGAAGGAATGAAAAACAAAGAAATAATGAATATGTGCCTAAATCAAAAGAATTTGGTAGAGAAAACAGTATTGATAGCAAGAGCTCATGGGGTCAAAATTAGAAATAAATTTAACAATTATATATCAATTGAAGAAGACCTAAGGCCATGTCTTTGGTTCCCTTTTTAACAAAATATTTTTTAAGTTTATTTATTTATTTTGAGACAGACAGACACAGCACAAACAGGGGAGAGGCAGAGAGAGAGAGAATCCTAAGCAGGCTCCATGCTGCCAGCACAGATTCTGATACGGGGCTCGAACTCACAAACCATGAGATCATGATCTGAGCCGAAGCCAAGAGTTAGACACTTAATTGACTGAGCCACCCAGACACCCTTGTTGGTTTTCTTTTCAACTGGGTGTGTCATATTAAATTTTGTAAGTATGGATTTAAAATATATAAGTGTAAGCTAGTAGGAGAGAGGGGAAAGTGAGGGAAAATAACCAATCCAAAACAAGAAAAGGGAAAGAAAACAACAGAAAAATGTTGAACAATAAGAACATCATGGGCAAGAAAACATGGTAACAGAAAAATCCAGGTGGACTATTACTTACGACCAATGCTAGGACTAAATTCTCCCTTTAAAAGCAAAGGTTATCAAATTGGATTTTAAAAATATAACTATATGCCATCTTGATGAGGTCCCAATAGTTCATTTTTGCTTTTGTTTCCCTCGCCTCCAGGGATATGTCTAGCAAGAAGTTGCTTTGGCCAAGATCAAAGAGGTTTCTGCCTGTGTTCTCTTCTAGGATTTTGATGGTTTCCTGTCTTACATTTAGGTTTTTCATCCATCTTGAATTTGTTTTTGTGTATGGTGTAAGAAAGTGGGCCAGTTTCATTCTTCCACATGTCGTCATCCCAGTTTTCCCAACACCATTTGTTGAAGAAGCTGTCTTTTTTTCCATTGGATATCCTTTCCTGCTCTGTCAAAGATTAGTTGGCCGTACATTTATGGGTCCATTTCTGAGTTCTCTCTTCTGCTCCATTGATCACTGGGTCTGTTTTTGTGCCAGTACCATACTGTCTTGATGACTACAGCTTTGTAATATAGCTTGAAATCCTTCTGCACAGCGAAGGAAATAATCAACAAAACTAAAAGGCAATCAACGCAATGGGAGAAGATGTATGCGAATGACATACCGGATAAGGGATTAGTATCCAAAATCTATAAAGAACTTATCAAATTCAACACCCAAAAAACAAATAATCCAGTGAAAAAATGGGCAGAAGACATGAATAGACACTTTTTCAAAGAAGACATCCAGGTTGCTAACAGACACATGAAAAAATGCTCAACATCACTCATCATCAGGGAAATACAAATCAAAACCACAGGGAGATACTGCCTCACACCTGTAAGAATGGCTAAAATTAACAACTCAGGAAACAACAGATGTTGGTGAAGATGCGGAGAAAGGGCAATACTTTTGCACTGTTGGTAGGAATGCAAACTGGCACAGTCACTCTGGAAAACGGTTTGGAGGTTCCTCCAAAAGTTAAAAATAGAACTACCCTATGACCCAGCAATTGCACTACTAGGTATTTATCCAGAGGATATGAAAATGCTGATTCAAAGGGGCACATATACCCCAATGTTTATAGCAGCACTATCAACAATAGCCAAATTATTTTGGAAAGAACCCAAATGTCCATCGACTGATGAATGGATAAAGAAGATGTGGTATATACATACAATGGAATATTACTTGGTGATCAAAAAGAATGAAATCTTGCCATTTGCAACAACATGGATGGAACTAGAGTGTATTGTGCTAAGTGAAATAAGTTAGAGAAAGACATATATCGTATGATTTCACTCATGTGGAATTTAAGAAACAAAATAGATGAACATAGAGGAAGGGAAGGATAAGTAAAATAAAAAGAGAGTAAGGCAAATCATAAGAGACTTTTTAAAAAAAAAATTAAGTTTATTTATTTATTTGGACAGAGAGAGCAAGCAGGGGAGGGGCAGAGAGAGAGGGAGAGAGAGTATCCCGAGCAGGCTCCACACTATCAGCATGGAACCCGATGTGGGGCTCAAACCCATGAACCGTGAGATCACGGCCTAAGCTGAAATCAAGAGTCAGACACTTAACCGACTGAGCCACGCGGGCACCCTGTAAGAGACTCTTAAATACAGAGAACAAATTGAGGGTTGCTGGAGGGGAGGGTGGGTGGGTAGATGAGCTAAATGGGTGACAGGCATTAAGGACAGGACGGTGCTTGTTGGGATGAGCACTGGGTGTTACATGTAAGTGATGAATCGGTGAATTCTCCTCCTGAAACCAATACTACACTACATGTTAACTAACTTGAATTTAAATAAATAAATACATACATAAATGAATAAATAAATAACTGTATGCCAATTATAAGAATATCAGTTAAAATATAAGGCTATAGTAGTGTTGAAAATAAAAAGGTAGTACATAGATTCTAGACAAAAGTCAACAGATGTAGCTATATTAAAACCAGACAAAATAGAGTTTAAGGAAAAATCACTAGAGAAGAGAAGCTGCATAATAAAAAAATTTAGTTTGCCAGGAAAACAGATCAATGCCAAACTTCTAATAACTTATAATATAGTCTGCAAAAATATAAATAACTAACAGAATGATGAGAAATATAAAAATCTACTCTACAATGGGAGATTCCAAAATACCTCTCCAAATAACTGACGGTTCAAAATCATTAAGGATGGATGTTTGAATAGCATAGTCAACAGGAATCACCTAATGGACACATACTTAACACTGCACCAAACAAGCAGAGAATTCATATTCTTTCCAAGCACACGTGGAACATCTGTGCAAAATGGGCCAAAAAAAACTTACTCAACAAATCTCACAATCTGATACCACACAGCCCATATTATCTGGCCACAACCTAATTACATTTTAAATCAACAGTAAAAAGATAACTTTCTAATTATTTTTCTAATGATAACACTCCGGATTACACATGTCTAGCCACAAAGAAAATGTTGAATAATTCATGAATAAAGAAGAAATCATTATGAGAATTATAAAATGTTCAGCTTGGAATGATAATATTGATACTACATGATAAAACGTGCAGATGCAGCTAAAATAGTAGTTATAGGGAAATTTATAACTTTAAATATTTATATTATAAAATAAGAAGGTTTAAAAATGAATACTCTAAGTACCCAACCTGAGAAATTAGAACTAGAACAGAATAACCCCAGCAAAAGCAAGAACAAAGAAATAAAAAGAGCCAAAATTAAAGAAATAGAAATGAACACAAAACAGAAGATCAACAAAACCAAAAGTTGGCAAGCTCAATAAAAAAGAGAGGCAAAGAGAGCATGTACACAATTAGGCAATAATAGAAATGGAAAGAGAGACAGAAGTACAGATCCTGTAGTGATCAAAACCTAAACAAGATGTCCTGAACAACTTAATGTCAATAAAGTTGAAAACAGAGAAAACTGCCACATTTTTAGAAACTTGTAACCTACCAAAATCGACTCAAGAATATTTGGTTCTTACCGGTGGTGAACAAAGTAAAACACAGTGAAACACAGTAAAAAAAGTCTATACTAAACTTATAGACTTGTCGGATCACTATGCTAGACCCCTGAAACTAATGTAATATTATGTGCCACCTGAAAAAGGAAAAATTAGGTTATAATAATACCAGAAATTAAATAATAGAGGTCAGATAGAAAATAGACACTATAACAGAAGCAAAGATGCTAAAAATCCATGCTATATAAAATTTGAAAAGGACAATAAAAATCCTTATATATTATTATTTTTTAAACTGATAGTTCTGTTCACCAACAAGGCCTAGAAGCAATGTCATCTTAGTAGCAATGAGTTTGGGGGGTAGAGGCAATTAAGTGGGGGTGTCTCCCCACTCAAGCTCAGTTGTTTTGTTTTTGTTTTTTGTTTTTTTTGGTTTTTTTGGATGGTCTCAAGGTAAGTGCTACTTGGTAGCAAGAGAAATAAATGAACTGAGCTCTGAGGACAATGATTTAAAGACCAGCATCTGCAGATAAAATAATTACATGTCAGTCAAGATCCTTGACTGTGGTTACTTGTTCATGACATTGACAGACTAAAATAGATTGACATCGTTTTATATTTTTAAAAGAATTATACTGCCAAAGAAACCACAAACCTGGCAAAAGCCTGTGACAATTCAAACCCATAAATCATTCCACAGGCCCTTGAAAATGTACAGACAGGAATTGGGTGGTGAGCACCATACAGCCTAAAAAAGGGAAGACTTGTCACACCTGCTTCAAATGTGGCCAAAAAGGAAAGTAGACAAGAAGGAACCTTCCAGAGAAAGAACTGGAGCCAGAGAGGATGGTGGCCAAGGGAGTTTCTTCCAGAGGAGAGCTGGTGTTGCCAGGTGGGCTGATCACAGAACTCACTGCACATCACGACAGCGAGATTACTCTGTGCAAACCCTCCCTGCAGGACCTGAAGGCCACATACAATGGCTGCTGTGTGTTTCCCTTCTGCCATATCCAATGGGAGTCTGTACTGTGGTGGTCTTGTTCCTACTCCACCACGGGGGAGGTAGGCAGGCAGACAACTTGTCTTTCGGTTGTTGGACCACAAGGAGACCCAGTTGGACCTGTTCAAAGGACTCTCCATCACCCGGAATTCCTGGACCATGAATTGGATGGCACTCTGGTTTGTTTCCCTTTGGGGACAGGTGTATTTCTTCTCCGTGTGAAGAAGGGTGGGCATGAGGAAATTCGTAGCTAGAAACGTTGACTGGAGCTGGAGCTACTCAACTGTCCCCTGACGTCTGGTCTCCTCTTCTTCAAAGTTTTAGCAAGCATAGTGCCTCCCTAGCTAGAGACCCTCTTTCCCAGCCTCCATTGCAGGCAAGAGAGGCCAGGTGACTAGATTTGGGATATAAGTAGAAGTTACATCTCCTTGAAGGCAAAACTGTTCACTCTGCACTTCTTCTTTCCATCTTCCCATGGAAGGAGAAAGGAACAGCCACAGTGGATCCAGAGAGAAGAGCTCCATAGCTGAAAAGTCCCACCAGCCTGAATTCCTAAATGATCTTGTGAAGCAAGGCCAGTCGGCCATCCCCAACCCTTTGAAGGTTAATGAGAAAAAGAAGAATTATCTTCTATTTTGTTTAAACCATTCTATCTTGGCATCTCTTTGTTATGACAAAGAGATGGGCCTCACACTTAGATACTGTTTCCATATAGCCAATATTTTAAAAGAATATACATTTTGTTTGCAATGCCTTTGATCCTCATATATTTTTACATTTATCTACCCTGTTTTCTATTTCTAAGGCATGGCTAAAAATAACAGGACTGGCTTCTCAAAGATTTGTTATAAATTTACAATCACAATTGAGGCCCTTCTACCTCCTCAAACACATTAGCAACATGGCACATCCCTATCACTAAGAGTGGTCTTGCAACAATGCTTCCAGGAATGAATCAAAAATCTCTGTGTATACGTGTGAGAGAGAGGGGAGGAAAGCATGTATTATTATCTAATAAACCCTCAAGTGTCTGAAATCCATCACAGAGAGCTTTGGGCTAAAGTCATTCTGTTTCATTCCTACCGGGTCCTATCTGCAGTCACTATATTTCTGACATGACTCTCTGATCTCCATGCCTGATATTTCTCCATAGTGCCTCAATTGGGCTCATGTGATGACCATAGTAGCCATTTAACCCACAGAAAGCAACCTCCTTATTACAGAAGTTGCGTTTTTTAAACTATGAGATGTCAGGAGCAAATCTCAAGTAAGGGAACTCAGAACTCTCTAACAGGGAAAATGTACTTGGTTCCCATTTCAGAACAACATCGTCAGATGACGCAATGTTGCAACAGGGCTTGTCTGGGTGAGCAGTGGCCACTATTTTAGACCCTACATGACAGCACTTGTAGACTTGAAATCTTTGAGATTCGATGCCTTTACATAGTGTAAGTTCTTTAAAAACAAAACAAAAACAAACAAAAAAACTTATTTTGAGAGACAGAGAGAGAGCTCATAAGCACAAGCTGGGAAGGGGAGGAGAGAGAGGAGAGAGAGAATCCCAAGCACTGTCAGGGAAGAGCCTGATGTGAGGCTTGATCCCATGACCCTGGGAACATGATCTGAGCTGAAACCAAGAGTCTGATGCTTAACCGACTGAGCCACCCAGGCGCCCCTGTAAGTGTAAGTTCTGACAATTTATTGGACATTCTGTCCACAAAGTTTCCCTTCAGGGAGAAGAGACAAAATTTTTTTAAATTTTAAGCTGCCAGTGCGTAAGTAAAAAGGACCCTTGCCTTAGGAGAGTATGGGTGACTATGGAAGAGGGAGCCAAGGGGATGATGGCGAATGCTGATCACTGAGGCCTGTACTAGGGATGACTGTGGGAATGTCCCCTTCATTGTCCACCTGGTAGGTCAGCCCTGGATACCGTTTTTAAATATAAACAGTGTTTTCATCCATCTACACCCACAGACATGAGAAATGGCTTCAGTTCTTCAAAGAGTTGTCTCCCTCTAGTGGCCAAAGATTTTTCTTAAAAAAGACTCGGGCCGTAACGCAGCCTGGGTCCACTAAGAACACAACACCTTTACATTCTTGTGGAGAATGTGTAAATAATCCTTGAATTTGGAAATATCGTTATCGCATTTAATTTTATAAGCATATTCACCATAAATCCCGGAATGATAATATCAATTTTCAAAGGGTTATTAGGGGAACTAACCTGAGCTCATTAAATAAAATCAACAGGGGAATGTTGTGATGTTGCAGCTGGGAGGCAGGTTAGGCTCACTCGCTGGTGAGACAGTGGCTTTGGCACAGTAGCATAGAAGTAAAATGGCAAATGATTATATGTCGCAGACTCTCACTATCATTTGCAAATAGTTGAAACCAAGAACCTTCAAATCTTCAGAGGTCAAGACTGTGGCTGTAGGGACTGCTCCTGACAAAGTGGGGTTGCACTGGGGTAGACAGAATAATGGCTCCCCCAAAGATGTCCTTGTTCTAATTCCTGGAACCTATATGTAAGGTAGGTTCCGTGGCCAAGTGGAATTAATGTAGTGGATGGAATTAAAGTTGCTAGGGAGGGGCACCTGGGTGGCTCAGTCGGTAAAGCATCCGACTCTTGATTTCAGCTCAGGTCATGATCTCAGGATTCGTGAGATCAAGCACCGTGCAGGGCTCTGCAACAGCAGGAAACCTGCTTAAGATTCTCTCTCTCTCTCTCTCTCTCTCTCTCTCTCTCTCTCTCTCTCTCTCTAAGCCTCCCCTGCTCACACACACTCTCTTTCTCTCAAAATAAATAAATAAACGTTTTTAAAAAGCTGCTAGGGGGAATTTCCTGGACAATGAAATTATAAGGGTCCTTGAATGTAAGAGAGGGAATAGAAAAGAAGTTAGAGTGATGTGTTGTGAGAACTAGAAGAACCTGAACCAATGTCTCTGGCTTTGAAGAGGGAGGAAGAGGGCACGGGTCAAGGAACCAGAAGCTGGAAAGATCAAGGAAATGGATTCCCCCCAAGAGTCTCCAGAAATGAATACAGCCTTGCCAACACCTTGACTTCAGCCCTGTGAGATTTTAGATTTCTGACATCTAAAACTGTAAGATAATAAATGTGTATAAGTTTTAAACCCCTAAATTGGTAGTAACTTGTTACAGCAGCAAAGGGAAACTGATACATGCCCTAACTTCTTTCCTGGAGGAAATGCGAAATACCGTCAGACCTTGAATTTATCTATTCAGAAATGACCTGCTGCTAAGCCTTGTACCATGGGCTCCGAAGACTCAAATCTGACTGAGATTCAGGTATGAGAACATGGGCCCCCCCAAAGAGGACACTTATTCAGTGCTCCTTCCCACATTGAGATGGGATGGTCCTGACATTCTCCCTAAGGCTGGCCAGGAGGTGAGCACACTGGCAAGCTCCATAGGTGTCTTCTCTTACAGAATGAGAGGGTTGGACTAAAAAACCTCGTTGGTCCCGTTCAGCTCTACAAATTCTATGGAACTAGAGTTCTCAGCTTTTCAAGCGGTTGATAAAGTAACACCGATACTTTTGTTTCTGCAATTCTATCTGTTCCATGCGGACTTGCATCAGAGCAAGAGCTGGGGCTTCTGGTAGAAGTCTTTTCTAGCCATTTAGCTGGATGGGCACCCCTGCTCCCTGCTGTGAGGAGGAAAAGGGGAGAAAACAGTGGATGTTCTTCCACACTATCCCTAGTCACACCCCCCACAAAGGGCTTTCCTTCAGCTTCTCCTGAGCCCGCAGGAAGGTAGCCACCACAGGCTCACAAGTTCACACAAGCTGCCCGAGGGAAAGTGTGAGCACAAGTGCCCTGCATCCAGACAGGCTGCTGGGGACCGAAGGCTCTGAAGTAGGGGACGAAGTTTGTGGCCACTGCACACGGCAGCCTTCCGGCTGAACCTTCCCCCTAGAACAGCATTACACCTTGGGCTTCCTTAACTAAGTCCCCAATAAGTTGGAGGCTTTGGGCCTGCGAAGTGTGGTACTGTATTTCACTAAACTCCAAGATGCCAAATCACCACCGTCGTGCTGATGAAGGGTTTCTTAAGGGTGGGAGGTTCCCAGAATGAGTTACAGAAACTTTTATTTCCCAAGCTGGCCTATGCACCACGACAGCCGCACATGAGGCGGGGGCTGGGGCTCCAGCATGGTTTTTGTGAGGAGCCTCTGCCATTTGCTTTTAGCCGTCTTTTTTGAGGGCTTTGCGGTTGAGATCTCACTCTGCCTGCACTCTGTCGGTAAATATCCTTTGCCGGCTTCATTCCAGGCTTAAAATCAGTGGGGAAAAGTTTACTCGTGGGCTTGAGGCGACTGCATCTTGTTTCTATGGAAACCCAGGCTGCTCCATAAGCCCAGCTGTACATTCCTACTGCCCAGCCCCTTTCACGGGCAACTTTCAAGTAGACTGTCCCCTTCCCTGGGTAATAACTTTTGACTTTCAGAAGCCGAAGTGGCTTCGTGGGCGCACCCAAGCCTGACCGTAGAGTGCTATGATGGACTGGCAATGCCTACCCCAGACGTGGGCCACATGTTCCCCCTGAATTAAACACTGTATGTCCACTCCAGAGCAAAGCAGTGCAATCAGTCTGTCGTTCACATGGGCTTCTGGGAGCTCACATCCAGGGACCAAGCAAGAACGTCACAGGAGTTGCTTCTGATCCACCCAGGGCACAGCAGCCCTCTAGAGCCAGGTTCCCCTGGGGCATGGGACTAGTGTCCCATTCCTTCTGTCTGGGGTAAGCGCTGGGCTTGTCTTGAGCACTTGATATAAAACATTCAGAGGTGGCCCCATCCTTAAATGGGGACCCATTCTGCAGAGAGCAGGGGCAGAGAGTATCTGATTTCCCCTCCTTGGAGCTTGGGACTCCAGAAATAGTAATTACAAGTTTTGTTGTTGTGAGGCAGCTGGGTGGCTCAGTCGGTTAAGTGCCTGACCCTTGATTCCAGCTCAGGTCACGATCTCACAGTTCATTAGTTCGAGCTCCACAACAGTCTCTGCTCTGACAGCAAGGAGCCTGCTTGGGATTCTCTCCCCCTCCCTCCTTCTCTTTCTCTCTCTAAAAATAAATAAATAGGGGCGCCTGGGTGGCTCGGTCGGTTAAGCGTCCGACTTTGGCTCAGGTCACGATCTCATGGTCCGTGAGTTCGAGCCCCGCGTCGGGCTCTGTGCTGACTGCTCAGAGCCTGGAGCCTGCTTCGGATTCCGTGTCTCCCTCTCTCTCTGCCCCTCCCCTGTTCATGCTCTGTCTCTCTCTGTCTCAAAAATAAATAAATGTAAAAAAAAAAAAATTTTTTTTAAAAATAATAAATAAATAAAATAAAAATAAATAAATAAACTTTAAAAAAAAAAGGAAGTTTTGTTGCTGCTGCAAGCAAAGGAAAGCTGGCTTGAATGAGCTCAGGTGAAGTGGAGACCACCCTCGAGAGGCGTGGAGATAGCCGTCTCCCTCCAGAGGGGAACAGGAAGCAGCTAGGCCTCAGAGACAACTGTCCCAGCAGGACCCTCCCACCATCTCTCAAGTCTACTTCACTCTGACGTTGGCTTTAGACTCTCCCACTGGCTCTTCTAGGTAAGTAACCTGTCTTGGGCAGCTCCCGGGCCTCCTGTTCCCAATCAGTGCTGCGATCCTCCCTTCATTCCAATTCACGAAGTCCAGGGAGGCATTCTTATTGGCCGGGCTTGCACAGGTAGGCCCTCAGGACCGACCACTTGGACCAGGGCTGAGATAGTCTGACTGGCTGAACTTGGGTACACCTGGATCACGTAGCTCAGGGAAGGCACAGGCTGGGGACCCACAGCTGTCTCCTGAGGTCCAGCACTAAGTATCAGAGCTCCTCATAGACAATGAGGAGAGTGACCACAGGTTACCCCTCTATGCAACCACCACCCCACGAGTCAGGGCTGGGCACGGGAAGGGGGACGCAGCCCTCAGCTTATAGGGTGGGTTAGAGGGGTCAGAATCACCAAATCCCAGAGGCTTTAGGGAAAGGAAGTATTTCCAAAACATGGAGTCTGAGGCAGGAGCATCAAACAAGAGTAGTAATAATCATAATAGAAGAAGTAGGAGTGATAAGAAAAATAATACCATTCATCGAGCATCTATTTTGTGCCAAACATATAAAAGCACTTGACATGTACTATTTATACCTTTATAATCCTGTGAGGTGGTGCCATTAGGCCTATTTTGCAGTAAGAAAATTAAGGTTCACCAGATAGTAAGACACTCTCCTATAGCTTTTCTATAAGCACCAGAAGTGGTTTGAGAAAAAGCCTTTTTGGAGGGATCATGCAGAGCTTCTGGATGGGGAGGTCTGTTAAAAAAAATAAGCCAGCCTGGAGAGAGTCAGTGTAAAACCTAGGAAATTTTTGTTGGGGCGGCGGGGTGGGGGGGGGGGGGGACAGTCCTGATTCACCTGTTGTTCCAACATCTGTATTACTAGCACTTCCTTTCATTCTCAAAAGCAGTGATGTGCTGATCAATGTTTAAAAGCAGGTCTCAATATAGATACATGTGTGGATATGTATAGATAACATGCGTATGTCTGATATGTGTATATCTGATATAACACAACATATGTACATCTGATACAAAGGATGTGTAATATGCAATCTACAAATAGTAATATATACTACACTTTGTTGAAAATTCCATCTGTCCAATTAATTCTCAAAGAATGCTTTTGTTGGTTTTTGCCAAAATCTTATATTCTTAGCCAACCTACAGGTTCGACCACGATTTGACCAATGGAGTTGCACTGTTTTCCCGCTCAATTGCTAACAGAAAACTGCTCATTCTCTTCCCTATAAATTTATTGTAATTAAATCTAATAGGTGACCCACCATTGAACTATTTCTCTTTCTTGTACATATTACACTCAGAAATTCTAAACAGAAACTTCTCTCAGCTTCAGTGCTATGATTGCAATAGTGCCAGCCATATTCATATAGTTACAGGGATGACAACATTGTCCAAATCTGCATTATTTAATAGCAGCTGTATCTGACACCTGGCTCCAGAAACTACAGAAACGTTAAGCAGCAGACTCATTGCTTGCTGCCAGTACGAGCCAGCCTAGGCGTGCCACTGAGACAGTGCCCAAGTCCAGCAAGGTATCACAGCCCTGCCCTACCTTTAGGAGAATATTTCCAACCGTCCCTCCATAGCTGCAATGCTGGTGACTGTCACATTATGATATTAGGGACCAGCCAGGCAGAGGGAGAAAGGAAAGGTCCACGGGAGACGCTCTGCCTCCCAATCCATGACCTGGGATCTGGGTTATGTGGACCCTGCAACTTTTAAACCGTTCCTCACTGATGAACAGATGCGGGGGTGGGGCTCAAGGACAACTTAGGAGACGCTGCCCCTGTGAGCTAAATGAACTCATGTAATTTTCTGGGTGTGCCGTTTCTCGACTTTTTACAACCAGGGAGTAAATGTTCTGACAACTTCCCTGTGCCTGGGAACAATCTGACGCTGTACTTACAAAACCAACTTTATTTCACATTTCTAGAGGCTTTGTAGTACAGGAAAAAGTGACTCCCAACTTGGACACTTAGGTAAGTAAGGTCTTCAATCTCTCTCAATACCACTTCTTTAGCTAGAAATAGCAACAGCACTAATACTTAATGCACAATCTTGTGCTTTCATTAATTTGAGATGCTTTAATGAATTAATTAATTGAGAATTAAATGAGGTAACATACATGAGGGAATCCTTGGAAACTACAAATGTAAGACACTATCGCTGTTATGCTGTTTAAATGTTACTAACATTTAAAAGTAGTGGCATCAGTAAATACAGCCGACAGCGCTGCAGTTATAGGTCACACAGGAACATGGGAGAAGCAAGAACTGGGTCTTTGTTATGTTTTGAAATTTCCTGTTCATGATTAGGACAGAGCAGAGATATGAATACTTCAGGAGGTTCAAAATAAAAAAAAAAAAAATCCCCACTATTCTAGACTAAAAGCTTAATGTTCTCCCAGTTAGTTTTTCCAATTATTTGAGGTTTTTTTTAATGTTTTTATTTATTTTTGAGACAGAGGCAGAGCATGAGCAGGGGAGGGGCAGAGAGAGAGGGAGACACAGAATCCGAAGCAGGCTCCAGGCTCTGAGCTGTCAGCACAGAGCCCGATGTGGGGCTCGAACTCACGGACTGTGAGATCATGACCTGAGCTGAAGCCGGACGCTTAACCAACTGAGCCACCCAGGCGCCCCAATTTGAGATTTTTTTTAACGTTTATTATTTATTTTTGAGAGAGAGACAGAGCATGAGCGGGGGAGGGGCAGAGGGAGAGGGAGACCCAGAATCCAAAGCAGGCTCCAGGCTCTGAGCCATCAGCACAGAGCCCGACGCGGGGCTCGAACCCACCAACCGTGAGATCGTGACCTGAGCCAGAGTCAGACGCTTAACCGACTGAGCCACCAAGGCACCCCTATTTTAGAATTATTCTAGACAAATGAATAATGTTCCATATATAATACTCCCATACCATTACCCATCTTTACATTCCCAGTTCTCAGTTCAACAATTTTTCTACGGAGCCCGTCCTCCAGGTCAGACACTGTACTAGGTTTGGAGGATTCCTGTCCTTGAAAAGTTCCTACTAAGTCTCTTTCTAAAAACTAAGAATATGTAGGTTTTTATGTGAACCACGACTCACTCCCATCATGTGATGTCTGAGTGCTCAGGTGTAAGGACCTTGTCACGCCAGCCCTCAACCGAGAGGAAACGCTCCGTCAACAAGGAGACACTGGGGATACAAGAGAAGGACTCAGTCTCAGCTGAACGGGGCCTCCGTGTGCCCGAGCCTGCACCCTCAGACGTGGAACAACGGGAGAGGCTAGCTTCTGAGAATGCCCCAGAAAACAGGGCGGCCAGCAAGGCGTTCTGTGAAGCAGAAGACTGCATTCGCTAAGTGTGGGGGGTTGTGGGCTTGCTCGCTCGTGCCTTCATTCTCAGTCCAAAACTGAATGCTGTCGGTCTTTGCTTTAGCTGAGGCTAGTAATGCAAAACATCAAACCAGTAATTTGCTTTAACTGTGTCACGTTAATGGACTGTAAACTGACAAAAGGACTCCTTAACATTCAACAGCTTCTAGCTCAATTTGAAACAAATAAAAAAACATTTAAATGTAAATCTAGTAGGTTTATAATTATTGTCTAAATAAATAGACTTATCCCCTAATGAACAGGCTACATAGCACATGTATTTCTAATCCTCAATCAATCACTACCAAAATAAAGGTCACTTGGTCACTTACTTTGGAGAAGACTTTTTTTAAGCATTGTGTCATAATCACTGATGGGAGGGAAATTGAGCCATATGCTTCTTCAGCCTGGGGAATGTTCATAATCTTTGGCCCAGTAACCTTCTCTCTAGGAATCCAATTTAAGGAAGAAATTAGATATATGGAAAAGATTTACATACAATATGTTCACATGAGTGCTATCATAATAAAAACATTAGTTATAAAATTATATTTTGTCAACAGAATTGAATATTGAGAAACCATTAAACGGCATGTTTTCAAAATGTTTTAGGAATATCTAATGTTTACAAAAATAAATAGGGTGTAAAACTTTATAATGAATAAAATGCCATATATAAGATACATACTATATTTATTATGTATTTAATAATACATATATAGGCACACACCTATCACATAGAAAAAAAATCGGGAAGAGGGGCGCCTGGGTGGCGCAGTCGGTTAAGCGTCCGACTTCAGCCAGGTCACGATCTCGCGGTCTGTGAGTTCGAGCCCCGCGTCAGGCTCTGGGCTGATGGCTCGGAGCCTGGAGCCTGTTTCCGATTCTGTCTCCCTCTCTCTCTGCCCCTCCCCCGTTCATGCTCTGTCTCTCTCTGTCCCAAAAATAAATAAAAAATGTTGAAAAAAAAAAAAAATTTAAAAAAAAAAAAAAAATCGGGAAGAAAATACACTAAAAATACTAATGGTAGTTTTCTCTAGGTGGTGGGATTATGAGTGGCTTTTATTTTTTAACACTGCTTTTCTGTTTGTTCAGGTTTCCCTAATAAGCCCGAAGATCGGCTGAGAATAAAGAATATGTTGGCCAGGTTGACACATAGTTCCTATGACAATTATACATACAACTGTAAAATAATAAACTGACATCATTTTTAATATCTTAACATAAATATCTAGTGGCAAAAAAAAAAAGACCATGATGAAAAATTTGCCTAGTAAAGAAAAGTAAAATGACAGGGGAAAGAATCATCCAGAATTCCACCCGTCGGAGGGAAATGCGATCAATATCCCGTGACTGAGTGGGTGGGTGGCTTTGCGCTATGCTGTGGAGTCCTACATTGGCCATGGCTGTCACCCTGGAGAGTAGGGACTGACTGGGTCCTCCCCTCCAGGTGGGGGACTGAAACAGAACCCCCTTCCCCACTTGAATCAATCCTTGTGCATTTGAGACTTTCATGTAACACTCCACTTGAAGAAAGGCTCCATGGAAAAACAAGTACTAAGAGAACTGGAGGCCTCATTATTCAACCTCCTCCCTAAAGCTAAACCCTTAGGTTGTTTCTAGTTTTTCTCTAACATAATGGCAGATTGAGGATAATGATCATTTTCTAAAGCTCTTGATGTGCCCAAACCACACAGACAAAGGTCAACCAGTTTATACTCCCATCAGCTTGGTCATCTTATAGTACCCTTACCTACACCAAGCAAAAAAATTTTTTAATTTGATATATATATATATATATATGTGTGTGTGTGTGTGTGTGTATATATGTATTTATGTGTGTATATATATATATATATATATATATATATATTTTTTTTTTTTAAGGTTTATTCATTTTTCGGAGACAGAGCATGAGCCTGAAAGGGGCAGAGAGAGAGGGAGACATAGAATCCGAAACAGGCTCCAGGCTCCGAGCTGTCAGCACGGAGCCCAATGTGGGGCTCGAACTCACCGGCCGTGAGACCATGACCTGAGCTAAAGTCAGATGCTCAACCGACTGAGCCACCCAGGCGCCCCTTGTTAATTTGATATATTTAAACTACAGTCTCTCATTTGTTCTTACCCATCTTAAAAACCGTTTCATCTTCTTTGACTACCTCTTCCAAGAACTCTTCCATCAGCAGAATCCCTCTGAGGAGGATGTGGACACCCCCTGACTGAAGTGCCTGGAGCTGTCCACGCAGCTTGTGCTTGGATTTTCTTCTCCCTAGGCCCCAGGTCAGCCACATGACGCTACTTCAGAAAGGGCCAAACTTGTGGAGGAAGTTTCCCTCTGAGAAATGCCAGGTGCCGGATCTAACATCCCCCTTCCTTCTGAAACACTCTCCAGGACCACAGAATCTTGGAAGTGGATGATGCCCTGAAGAGTAGTCTTCCTTCGGCCTCTGGTTACAGAGATAAAGGCTCCGAGCCCTGTAGTGGGAAACAAGTGTACCAGTGAATGATAGAGCCAGGACCAAGACCTGGGTGTCCTGGGGGTCTTAGCCCAGGGTTCTTCCCACCGCCAGCCTCCAGCTGCCTCTGTAACCATCAAACAGCAGCCAAAGTGAACCCTGCTCCTTCATCCTATCTGATCACTTTCTAGGAAGGGTGTGTCATCATCATCCAGCTGGAAGAATAAATCACAAGGGATCCTGATCCAGGGGGTGAATAGAAGCTGAAATCTACCTCAAGCAGAGGGACAGAAATTCAAAGCAGAAAGAAGACAAATTGGTAGATGTTCCCCTGAAACCGGCAAGTTCCTAGAACTCAACTTTAAAGTCAGCCTACGAATGACCACTAGGCGGAGCTCTATTTTCAAAATAAAGCCTTAATCTTTGAGCTATGAACTGGCTTTCAGCTCAAATGGTTGAAAATACCAGCTTAGTGCAAGGATTTGCTCACCAAATCCACTGGTTCCCGTCCAGATTTTATGCCAATCTAAAGTCTATAGTCTGTAGTGCCCCCATGAGCTAAACCTTTTGGTCCCTCGATTACTGTCTTAAAAGTAAATACAATGGATGTGTGTGTGTGTGTGTGTGTGTGTGTGTAAAATAAACCTGAACAGAGAAGTTACAAAACATGTATTTATCTCGGCAACAGAGGATTTTAAATATATATTTAAAATGTATTCTAACATATGAAACATATATTTTATATTATGTAAATACAATGTAAAATATACTTAATATATATTTATGTGTAATTA
This sequence comes from Panthera onca, assembly GCF_046562875.1. Classification (NCBI taxonomy): domain Eukaryota; kingdom Metazoa; phylum Chordata; class Mammalia; order Carnivora; family Felidae; genus Panthera; species Panthera onca. The sequence goes on along the minus strand of NC_138342.1, from coordinate 189,640,703 downwards.
TATTCAGATATATTTAAATGTGTTTTAATATACAAAATATATGTTTACTGCATTCTATATAATTGCATATGTTATATATTTAAAATTCTTTCTGCTGTTGAGTGATAAATACCTACTTTGTAACCCCAATTATACATAAGATATCTATATATTTATATGTATTGTGCTAAATATATTTTATATAATAAAATATTTTAAAATACATATTTGAAATTTTCTCTGTTGCTGAGTGCTAGATACATACTTTGTAATTTCTCTGGCTGTTTTCCCTGTAATAATCACCAAAAACCCTGAACACACAGAAAAGCCTTTTTATTGACCCATTCAAGGTATTTAATTCTATGTTTCCCTAGTGCGTATCTGTTCACATAGAGTTGAAAATAGAAAAGAAAGGGAGGGATTACATTTAAAGAGAAATAGGCATTGGCTGCTGTTCCTTGCTGAATTAGGGCAGAAAGAAAAAAAAAAAAAAAACAAAAAAAACAAGAGTCTATTGTACCTACGAGGAAGAAAGGCTTTAAATAGTCCCAACCAAATATGAAAATATAACAATCTTCTTGTAATTCCCTTTAGTGCTAGTTTTAACATACAGATTGAGGGGTGAAAAAAGCATATATTTAGTACTCCTTCCTTATTTATGCTGCTTTGAGGAAAATCATCTCAGCGTGAAACATAAGAAAATAATAAATTGGAAGGTTTTCATGAGATCTGATCAGCAGCCCTAAAATGCAACTTTTCTCAGCCTCCCAGGAGAAAACAAAAAGCAAAATCACACACCCTCACCAAAACCAGGCTTGACAGACAAACTCATGGAAGATTCAGACAGACTCCATTAGCTACAGGGCAGAGGGAGCTGGGGGGGGGGGAAACGCCTACTGACATGCTCCTTGTCAAGGCATACTTATCCAGGGTTTCACTTCTGGAGACTGAGACCACTGAAAAAGGTCAGAAGCCATTCCCATATGTCTCCGCAGGACTGCGGATCCGAACTCTGAAACAACCAGAGAGGCACACAGGTGCTACTCTTTGAGATAACGAGTTCTTGGTGATTCCACTGCCCATCCCATGCCTCTTTTAGTCTCGGTCCATTCAGACGTAGGAACTGAGAAAACACCAAACCATGCAGAAAGGAGGAGGAACCGAGGGTAGCTCATCACACTGGAGGAAAAACAGTCCCCACAAGTAAAGTTCACTAAGTAATAGAAGAGTGGGAAAGAAACCTGTTTAGCAGGATAGAGGCACCTAAGTTTTCCAGGCACTTCTTGGATTCCAAATACAGTATCAGAGAACCAATCAGCTAGGAGGAGCTGGAGATGTGGTAAAACAGAACTTCTCGGGGTGAACATCGGCCGGGAACTGGGAACAGGAACTTGTGATGTCCCTCTGGCCAGCGCTCAGAGAATGAGACTGCACACAAGCAGATGTGACCACACACAATCAGCTTGCTCTCTCTTAACAGACACCAACTGTATACAGACGCCACCACGTTCAAGGGTGAGTAAATACGGGGGGTAGGAACCCTACAACGGGGAGCTAATTGTAAAAAGCAACAGAAAATAGGAAAGGGAATTCATCTTGATGATCCAGTAGAATAATAGCTCTAAAAATAGTAAGTAAGCTACAGCAGAATCCACAAGATTCAACGAACTGGCATCCTCTATAGGACATAAAAAGATATTACCTCTATTTAGCAAAAGCAAAAAAAAAAAAAAAAACCAAAAACCATAAAGAATAAGTGGAGATGAAAATGGAGTGATACAAGATAAGCTAATACTTTCCACAGATAATTATGAACCCAACATAAGCCAAGCACTGTGTTAGGAGTGGAGAGCCCAGAGATAGGAGAAACAGACGTAACCTGCTTTTGCTGCAACTTATACTTTGATGAGATTCACAGACAATAAAATAATAAATAATTTAACATGTGATAACTGCTATGCAGAAAACCAAAAGGGCGCTGATTTAGGGAATAACGGGGGGCACCTACTTAGATAAAGGCATCAGGGAAGGCTCCTGGAACAGGGTGGTATTTACTCTGAGCCAGCTTTGAGAAGAGCAAGTAAAGAACATTACTGGCAGAGAGCAGAAAGCAGCTTGCTGTAAGGTGAAAAAAGGATTCTGCCTGCTTGAGGAACCTGAAAAAGAGCAGTGTGCGTGGTGAACAGTACAAGATCAATTTGGAAACACAAGCACCGGTCAGTCACATAGGACCTTTACTGCCAGAAAAACCATTTTGGATTTTAAATATGAAACAAAGTTACTGCGTGTCAATATATATGGATGTGTGTGTGTGTGTGTATTTATGTGTATTTATCTGCATATATACATACATATATACATATATATTTAAATACATATATTAATTACTACTGCATAGAGAATGGACTAGAGACCACAGAGGAAGCAAAAAGATAGAGGGTCTCAACTCAGGGAAGAGATAACAGTGCCTGGAACTGAAGTAACGATGGACAGTAGGAGGGAGACGAATGGGCAGTTTAAAGAGGCAGAGGGCAGGGGCGCCTGGGTAGCTCAGTCGGTTAAAAGTCTGATTTCGGCTCAGATCATGATCTCACAGTTAGTGAGTTCAAGCCCCATGTCGGGCTCTGTGCTGACAGCTCAGAGCCTGGAGCCTGCTTCCAATTCTGTGTCGCCCTCTCTCTCTGACCCTCTCTCCCACTTGCGCTCTCTCTCTCTCTCAAAAATAAACATTAAAAGAAAATTAAAAAAAAAAAAAGAGGCAGAGGGCAAACTCCTGGGATGCAGAGGAAAAGGGAGCAGCAGAGATCAAAAAGATAAGAAAGATGACTGAGAATACAAAACTCTTTTCTGGATGACTGGTATTTCTAAAGGAGAAACCACAGCAATTGAATGAAAATGATGAAGATAAAGGGATATTTTCCTGAAACAAACAATACCCAAGTCTAAAAATGTAAAAGTTCATCCTTTTCCAAGGAAAATTAAGAGTACAGCTGCTGGACATTTCCTTGAGAAATGTCTGAATTTACAAAATAAATAATCAGATTTGTTCAAAGTTATCTGTAGAGAAAAATGTGAAATCAGTGTGGCTTTGGACTTTTGTTCCATAACAGGAATTCCCAGAAGGCCGTAGAACAATATCATAGCAAGTACAACTCAAGAATTCTACAACAAGCTAATATTGCTACTCATAAGAGAAAAGGACAAAAAGGTATTGTCACATCTGCAAGGGCTAACAAAATGGCACCTATAGAAAAATTACTCATCCCCCTGTCTAAAAAGGGATAACTCAAAAATGGAGAAGTTATGCTACGGAAGGAATAGGAACATTTTAAATTCAATCATAGAAATAAGTCTGAAAGGATGTATTAAATATATTTTCTTTTTTTAATTTTTTAATTTTATTTAAGAGAGAGAGAGAGAGAGAGAGAGAGAATTAATCTTAAGCAGGCTCCATGCTCGGCACAGACCCCAGGATCCTGAGATCATGACCTGAGCTGAAACCAAGAGTCAGACACTCAATTGAGCCACCCAGGCACCTCAAATATACTTTCAAAATTAAGAGCAAATGAGTATGTACGTTATACATCAAAGAAAAGTTATACAATGAAAAAAACATACTGCTAATAAAAATGTTATCTAAAATCCCACTTATTGACAAGAATCAGGAAACGTGAGTGAAATTTTTGACAGTAAGTGAAAATACTCTGACTTGTTTTGGTGCATAATTGCACAATTGTTTTGAAGAAAATGAATAGGGTGATGGTTTAGACATGGGGCAGGGAAGAGACCTACTTAGATGAAATAGCCAGGGAAGATCTCTCTAAAGAACTACAAGTTCCTTCTCTTCTGGAGCACAGGTGCTCTGAGAGGACAGAACATTTATATGTTGGCCTCACAGTATTTAATTAGGTACAGAATTGACCCGGTTGGAAAGATATCACACAACCAGAACTCACAGCCAATACAGAAATGAAAATTAAAAGCACTTTATTCCTTAATCAGCTAAACAGAGCAGACAGCTTCTCCCTCATCTTATAATTGAAATAGGGTGATACTTTAGTGAATATGGACAGAACTGTTAGCATATCATTCAAGTTAAATGGGTTTAACTTTATTCTGTATCTTGTCATTATAAAATTGAACTGAGTATCTGCTTATAAAGAAGGGCAAAGAGCTTTTCTGGAATACTGAAAAGTTCATGTTCATAGTTTCAAGGGCAATTGGCTTAGAACCATCACACCATGAGTATTTTTTATAGGAAACTACATTGGTTTAAATTTTGGTTGTAGAACATTGCTTGTTCTCTTAAAATTGTAAACAGTGGGGAATTCAATATCCACTTAGATCAGAAGCGGGCAAACTTTCCCTGCAAAGGGCCAGATAGGAATTATTTTTGGCTAAGCAGCCATATAAAATACATAGATGAATGGGTGCATCTGGCCAATAAAACTTTGTTTTAAAACTGGGGAGCAGGCTGGATTTGGCCAGGGGCCATAGTTTGCCCATCAATGATTTAGAGGATTCTACCAAACCAGTCTTCTCAGTTCGTGGAACTTATTTCTGTAATGATCATACTCCCTGACCTGCCTCAGCCACTTTCATGATCATACCCTGAGGCACAACCACACCATTTCTAATAACTGACACTCCTCCATAACCTCAATCCGTCTGGCCCACTCATGGACCACCACTCTGATCTTTCCTCCCTACTCCCCCTAGAACCCAGACTCATAATCCCTTGACCCCATCAGGTCCTTCAACCCACTGGTCCTGCCCTCTCTATACTGTCCTTCATACCCGGCTGTCCTTCTGCCCTCCCCGCTACAGACTTCAATCCCATGGGAAACCATCACCGTCCCTCCTTTGCATAAACTTCCGGCTCCCTCCACCTTCTTTTGCTCTGTCACTCACTTGGCGAAACGACAACCCTATTTAAATCCAACTCTCCACATACTGTGGAGCTCAATGTGCCTGGAGGAAGTCCCAAAGCCACACTGACTGGCCCTTTTAATTCATGACCATAAATCTCAAGTGAGTATTTTCTGTGCCATTTTCCTAATGCGGCCAGTCTCCCACTCTGACTTCACACCTCCTCCACCACCATCACGAGCCCATGACAAGGCTTATCATTTCACTGCATGACTAGAAGCTAGAAGAATAAAACCTCTACAAACACATGCCAGCCAGCCGGGCCTTCCCTCTTCACATTCCTGTCTTCTTCACTCGTGTGCTTCACTCGTGTGCATTCTAGACCCCATGACCTCTTATCTACTTAAGGACCCCAGTCCAGCAATGCCCCCTTCTCTCTCCAAGGTCTCTACTGAATCACTACTAGGAGTATTCAAACAGCTGCTATGTCTCCTATCATCTAGCTATCAGTCATTCTGGGTGGGGTTGGGGGTGAGAGTGGGTGGCAGGGCAGAAGTCCCTGCTCTGAATAGGAAGGGCAAATCGGGCAGAGCCAAGCTGTCCTCATCCAACAGACAGAACCAGGGCAAAGGAAGATGGAAACCACAGCGTAGCCCCAAGACTGCCCCATTCCCATCCCTCTAACTTTCCAGGCAGGTTCTGAAAGAAAAAGAAGTCCAGCTGGTGCCAGCTAAATTCACTTGAAAAGGCAAAGAGCTTAGTCTAGTTTCCAACGGCCTGGGGACTGTGACCTGAGCCCAACTCAGCCTGGGAAGAGAATTTAGATGCTTGTCAGAGAGGCATATGCTCACTCACTTCTAAGCTCCTGAATTTTATGGCTCTTTTTCTTCTCGTTCTATGGAACAATCTTTAGAAAAAAATTCCTAATGGTCTTCATCGAAATCAGAGAAAAAGGATGCTTTTCTTTTCCAACAGTTGCACCAGAACAGCTCAGGTGCTGCAAATGCTGTGAGGCCAGACGTGATGGCTGCTGGATCTGGGAGGACATGTGGCACACCCAGGGGGGGACAGGGGAGGCAGCAGGGAAGGGTAGCAGCTTGGGTTGAGCTCCTTCTCACTGGCTTGGCTCTCCCATGCTGGAAGGAGGGAGGGCCTTTCCAGTCCCAACAGAATTCCAGAAGTCAGTTTACACGTTGGGAGAGAGGAGATGGGAGCCCATCTGGTGCTCTGTGCCTGGCATGGGGAATCCTGTGACGTCAGGTGGGTAGAGCGGACTCCTGGAAAAATGGCACAGTGGGTAAATCAACCATTGTCACATGTAGCCATGCCCTGCTCAGGACCTTTGGGCATCTAATCCCCACTAATTCAAGGCTTCGGGCCAACTTGGGCATCTTATCGTGGTATCTCACCGATGCCTGTCCTAGCAATGTCCATGTTTCAGATTTTCCCAGACCTTCAGCCTCCTTCCACCTCTGGATTCCCTGCTTCCTAAGTACATAGAGCCTACTTGCCAGCTGTGCAGCAGTATTCTGATACAGTCACCACAGAGTCCAAAGAAGTCCTTACTGCTCTTTGTGTAAGATAGCTGGATTTTTGGTAGATATACCCAAGAGAAAACTGAGGAGCAAACTGAAGGCTGAGAATTTCTGGGTCATTTCCTCAGCACTGGATAGTCACTAGTGGGTTTTAGTCAACCCACGCAGAGGCTCTGCGACTGCCACATATAAATGTCACAAAAATAAGAGATGCACTTTCAACATCACCTACGGCCCTTCCAGACCGGTAACCATGGCAACACCAGCGGCACCCTGAAGAAGCGTGGCGGATTCCTCCAGGCCCTGGCATGGGTTCCTTCATCTGTCTCCCCCTTCCGCTGTTCTACTCCTTTTTATTTTCCTCTTCGCCCCGTTGATTCTTTCCTGACCCTCATATTCTGGAATTATTTCTGCCAAACAGGTGCATGCCAGAATGTCAGCCCCCTGAGGGCAGGCAGGGTTTTTTTCTGCCTTGTTCCCTGCTGTGCCTGCTGTATCTAGGACTGTGCCAGGCACACAGTGGGTGTCCTCTTTGGTGCACGAATGAACGAACGCACTAGGAAGCTAAGAGCGTTGTCGTCATCGCATTTTTATAACCCACCAGGGTTACAGGCCGAAGCCCCCTGCTTTCTGGATGCCTCACAGGGATATCAACAATAAGTAACGATTTTCTAGAATCTCACCCTTCCTCCAACAATAGGTCTCCACCGAGATGAAAACTTCCTTTGCGAATCTCTATTTTCGAGGACGACCCGCTTCTGAGCATGGCCAGCTAAGCCCAGAGGCAAGCTCGGAGACCTGGGAGCCCACGCGGCCCTGGGCGTGGGTTTCCGGACAGAATCTGCACACGGGCCTGGGAACACTACTGGACTACACGGCTTCTTCCCCCTGGCTCCACGCTTATTCCACATGCTGAAACCGCTCAGCCGACACCCACGTCCCGCCCTCTCTAGTGAAAGTCGTCAGGCGTGGCTGTCGTAAAATATGGCTACTGTAAAGGGTGGATGCTGTAAAGCGCGGCTGTCGTACTGGCCGGAGGAGTCCCCTTCCTCTCCATCGCAGGGTGGATTTGTTCTGCAAATGTGCCCGGAGCCGCTACCGTGTAGGCCCTTCTGCAGCCCCGAGATGCACACGCCGAAGGGGCGCAGGATCCAGTGATGGTCCCCGAGCAGACACTCCACGAAGCACTTAACCGTGCGTTTGCTCATCGGATCCCCCGAAGAACCCTCGGGGTCACATGCTGTGGTTAGCCCCTTTCGCAGATCAGGGGACTGAGGTTTAGCTAAATCAAATGACTCGCCCACACCACACGTTATTGAATGGAGGACCCAGGACGTGAACCCGCAGTCTGCCTGGCAAGAAAATGTGTTCTTTTCTGCAGACAACTCCAGGTGAGGGTGAAAAGAGTTAGGCACAGCGCTTCGGCTTTGCGCTCCGCGAAGTCTTCACCACAGGCTTACTTCGGGAAAGACCTGTCTCAGTTGTGCACACCTTGCACATCGAAACAGCTGGGTAAAAATGTGTTTTGCTCATGCACCCTTTGTTTTAAATATGTAGGGAACTATAGCACAAATGAGTGTTTGTGAGCGGTCTTGGAAATGTAAATATAATGTATTTTTGTTTCTGAGTTACAACCCACTTACAAGGGGCATTTTGGTCTTTAGCCTGTTTATTGAATCAGGCACTTCTCTGAACTTTTTTTCTAAAAGAGAAGGAAAGGAATGAGCATTATTGAATGTTCATTAGATGCTACCCACTTTACAGAATGGCTCCATCTAATCCAGCGGCCCAAAGGGAGAGAGGCCCTTCCCTCATTTTAGAAGTGAGGGAACGGAAGCTTGACCGCGGATGGCAGAATCGGGATTCCGACCCAGTTCCAGTGCCAAAGCTGCGCTGTTTCCGTGGCCCCTCTGAGTTGGCCGGTGTCCTCCGCATGTGGCGCGTCTGGGGATGGGCTGAAAGTGGGCGGTCACTCCCCCAAATGCTCCTGCGGGGAGGAGATATCATGTGGTCAGTGCCCAGCACAGCACAACCCTAAATATCAGCTGTATGTGTTGAGTGAGGCCACCCCCCCAGAATCAAAAGGAATGCTGCTTTAAAAACTACTGTTGAAGATATTCAACATGAAAGGGAACCACCACAAGCCAGTGACAGACAACTTGGCCAAACTAGCCAGGCTCCCCCGAGCCCACTTCTCAACTAGGCCTCAACCTTGGCCTATAAAGACCTGAACAAAACACCAAAATAGTTTCTAACGGCTCAAGGCCACATCCCTAGGATGAGCCTAAGCCCCCGCTTAAAGTGCTTGTCTGAGAAAGCTCAAGGCCACCAAAAGAATTTACTGTTTCCCCAGCCAACACTTGAAGGTGGGGCTCTCGTTCCCCCTTCTCTGTGGAAGGGTAGGGGCCCAACTTTGATAAATTCCAGTTGACAAGCCCAGATGGGCTTCACATGCACCAACCCCCACTTCTCACTTTTTGTTATTTTTCACTTCCCTGCCTCTGTTGAACCCCGCTCAGCCCCCTCCGTGTTGCCTCGTTCCTTTAAAATGCTCGGCTATTTCTGTACCAAAGTTGAGTTCAGTCCACACTGGGCTTTTCCCTATGACGATGGTGTACTACCGATTAAAATCTGTCTTTACCACTTTAGTGTCCAGCTCTGTTCACCTTTGACACTAGTCAGTTGTGGCAAACAGAGCTGCATCCCCCCCCCCCCCCCAGTGATTGTCACTGTTAATACTCCCCTGCCCCCCACCCTGGCTGCTGTCCCCCCTGTCCCAACCCCAACACTAGTCTCAGCAGTCACTCCCCCTTGCCCCCCACTTGCCCCCTTCCTCTGCCCTTCCTCCTGGGTTTATACTTCACATTTCCAGGACAAAAAATAACAGCTGCCTAGAGTTGGGCTGTGGCATGAAATAAAAAAGTGTTTGGGCCAGATGGGTGTTCAGGCTACTGAAAGAGTGCACCCAAGCCCTACTCTTTCACGTCTGACGTAGAAGTTTATGAAGGGGATTGGGAGAAAGCACACTTCTTAGAGCCCTAGAATTGGGTGCTGCCGGGAAAGGGGACATTGCTGGGAACCAGGGCCACCATGCTTTGGTGCTGTTGGAGCAGCCCCGGTGGGGGTCAGCACCCACCCCTGGGGAAGAAGCAGACTCTGGTGAGGAAGGAAGCCATGCTCCTGGGCTCTTGGCCACCTTGCAGGGGAGGAATTGTTCAGGGCTGGCTTCTTTGCTCAGTCTTAGCTGCCCCCTCTCCAAAACCACTTCATGTAGCTACGAATGGGGTGTCAACTGGGAGTTTCCATGGGAGTTGGGTGATTTCCAGATGGCTCAGGGTTTCCTCCCGAGCTGTGCACAAGACCCAGTGTATCGAATGCTTTTAAGTTTTCAGAAGAAGAGTCGGGTGTCTCAGATTTTGTTGCCTTTAGTTTGTGACGAGTGTTGAGAACATATCCCAGCATGTGAGCCAGGCTCTTCTTTATGAATTTGGGCCAGTACTTTGAGTCTCTAGACTAAAGAAGGATGTTCATCTGTAATGTGAGTTTTTTGGAGTTAGGACATCTAAAGTACCTTTAAACTTTAAAATAATATTTGAACAATTTACGTTATTTATGTTTTCCTGGCACGATGCTGGGCAAACAATGGTGGCATAAGAAGTTGAATTATGGAACGAGGATATGTGAGTCCTGGAGTATTCCAGAAGAAGTAGGGAGAATTTGACTCCAAAAGCAGTGAGGGAAAAGTCATCACCCATCTCAGCAAAACTTTATTAAACTGCAGTAATCCCAGAAGCTGCTTTGTCAAATTTTTCCATCTTTTTCTCTCCCTTCCCACACTTGTGAGCTCTTCTTTCCCACCCAAGAGAACCTCTCTTTGCCTTAGCACTAAGCTTTTTCATTTCTGCAACCCTACACATTAGTACTAAAAGGGAGGAAGAAGAGGGGAAGGTCTTCCTGTACTTGTCTCGGTCATATATGAATCTCTCTTTTAATGTTTATTTTATTTTTGAGAGAGAGAGAGAGAGACCGAGAGAAAGAATGTGAGTGGGGGCAAGGTGAGGGGGGCAGAGAGAGAGGGATACAGAGGCTCTGAAGCAGGCTCGGTACTGACAGCAGAGAGCCTGATGCAGCTGGACTTGAACTCACGAACTGTGAGATCATGACCTGAGCCGGAAGTCGGACACTTAACCAACTGAGCCACCAAGGCACCCCTGTCCTATATGAATCTAACTGCACCTGTAATGACATCTTCTCAAGAGATGCTATTTTACTTAAGGAGGAATATAAATCTGTGACCTTTCATCACAGAAATGCATTAATTTCTCAAGGGCTTTTAGATCAGTGCATTGGATAGATGCACATTAGATAATGTGCATTGGAAATCCTCTGTAGATCCTGGTAAAATGCAGATTCTAATTCAGTAGTTCTGGGGTGGGGCCCAGGATTCTGCATTTCTAATTAGCTCCCAGATGATGGCCAAAGTTCCTGATCCTTAGACCTCACTTTGAGTGGCAGGGTTTAGATAACCTCATTTTTTTTTTCTATAATACCCCTGGAAATGCTGCAGTGAAATTATTAATATTATTTTTATTGTTGCATTGACTTTTGAACTCACACTTCTCGGCTTTTGAACTCATGGTCCTGAGCTCTTGGCAGCTGAACATGTTGCTTCTCACATCCATTAAATATTTTAAATATGTATATGAAATTACATATTAAAATTTTTCTCCCAGAAATTAATTTAAACTCTGTTTCTGAAACCCTACAGGCAGTGGCCAGGAAAAAGTCAGCAAAAAAAGGCCATCACTTGGGGCGCCTGGGTGGCTCAGTCGGTTAAGGGTCCGACTTCTGTTCAGGTCATGATCTCGTGGTTCTTGGGTTCGAGCCCCACGTCGGGCTCTGTGCTGACAGCTCAGAGCCTGGAGCCTGCTTCGGATTCTGTGTCTCCCTCTCTCTCTGCCCTTTCCCTGCTCATGCTCTGTCTCTCTAAAATAATAAACATTTAAAAAAAGAAAAAAGGCCGTCACTGTGTCCCCCAGAGCCCAGCTGTGGCTCCTGTGGACAGCTGCACAGTTTGAGGCATGCTTTGATTGTTCATACAATATGTCTCTCCAACAGAGAACTGATGGCATATCCATGAGAATATTTATTTCCCACAACAGCCCACTAAGTTGATAATAGCATTCCCATTTTACAGATGCAGAAACTGAGGGTCAGATTAAGTAAAGTGCAGCAAGTTACATGTCTGCTGAACTGCGATTCAGACCTGGACCAAATCCTGTGCTTCTTCCACCCTCTGCCTAGCCCCTTGCCTTGCCGTTCCCTCCTTGAGTGTTCCAGGAGCACTGTCCAGAAGCTCTGGGAACAGGACTTGGTTCTCTTAAACCCTGGGAGAAAGAGAAGAATCCAGGGGAAATGAGACCTAAAGCTTGGCTAGTGGAAGAAGCAAGGTACAGGGAGGACACAAACAGGACAATTGGTGGGAGAATGTTTGTTTGGTGCCCAGCATTTATTGTACAGACTTTCTTCTGCTCTTGTTTCTATGAGGGATCATTCAAGGTACTTTCCAGCAACTGTTTTAGACTCTTGTTTTGATGAGCAGGAATGATAGTGGTTATGTGGGTGGTGGGAGCCCCCTTTCTCACTTTTCTTGCCTTCTGTCTCTGCCCTGAGACCAGGGGCAATGAGTCACCCATAAAATAGTCAAAGAGTGTGGCAGGCCTGGACAATACCCAGGCTTGTGTTACCATTTCTGTATAATAACTACTCATGCCTCCTACCCTTTAGCAACATGGGTTGAGGGCTTTGGGGGGAAAAGCAGATATCTTCCATAACCATGACATCTTTGCTCAACATTGACCATTAAATGAGAGTTTTGCTTGTGTCTGCAGTAAGGTAGTCCATCTGAAAGCAGATTTCTATTGGGAGAGCTATTTTTCTCAAGTTTTTAACAGGTCAAAAACCCAATTAGATGACTCAGATCATTTTTCCACACAGGTAGAGAAAAATCCCCCTGTCCTTTGATGACAGATAAGCTGGTTAGGCTGTAATTCTTAGACAGAAGGATGCTGTGACATGAACGAACTGGAAAGCCCAGAGCCTATCCCTTCTGGAACTGAGGGGCTGCAGGAGGAAAGGAAGGAGATAGATTAAGGAAGACAGACTCTGGGTCTTGGCTCGCCTCCTGTCTAAGGACCTGCTTGAGCAGGAAGAGAGGAGCATTAGAAACACCCAGATCACTGAAGGGAACCTGGAACCCCAAGATTGATAGTCCATTTCTCTGGAAGGGGAAGTTTCAGGTCCTCAGAGAACACCAGCCTTCAGCTCAACACCACATCCAAAATGGCACAGTAATGGCAAATGGGTGAAAGATAAACCCAAGGCAGGGCTTCTGGATGTCCTGGGCCTGCACGTGGCATACTGGAGTGCCAATAGTCCCAGGCGTTCCAAGAAGGAAACACAGCCATGCTGAGAAAGCCATCAGCTCTCCGGGATCTGGGATCACTCCAGCAAAGCCTTGGGACTCTAGACCTCAAGATCACAAAAAATGGCCAGGTCCCCAGACTCCCGCAGGGGCTGTAGCACCTCACCCCCAAAGGGCTGGATGAGAACAGCAGCCCCTCAGGGGGACCGAGGCAGAAAGCCGTCCAACCCAGTCACCTGTTGCTATAGTCTGATGTGTAAATGGCGGACACAAAATGAACCCAGCGGGCTGCTCCGCCATGAGGTTGTACGAGCCGTAGGCCTCTTCCGTAACCAGGTGAACAACCTTGACAATTCACGCCTGTTGTCATGGCATAGTTATTAATAGTGCCCACCTTCTCTCAAGCTGTAAATTGATTGACATGAATCGTTGTAAAATAAACATTATAAAGTGCCTATAGTGATTCCATTTATTAGTGAGGAATATAAGTCACCTGTATGTCTAAGGCATCTTTGTGCCTATGCATGTGCAGACAGCATGTGTAGGACACTGTTTACAGTAGTTACCTGGGGACTGGGCGGAGACATGGAAAGCATTGCACTGTTTTCATATGCATGGCTGCTTGTACCAGGCATGTTTTTTTAAATATTTATTTATTTTGAGAGAGAGAGAGAGAAAGCATGGGGTGGGGGGAGGGGCAGAGAGAGAGGAAGAGAGAGGATCCCAAACAGGCTCTGCATCGCCAGCACAGAGCCCGGTGCAGGGCTCAAACTCCCGAATGGTGAGATCATGACCTGAGCTGAAATCGATAGTCAGGCGCTTAACCAACTGAGCCACCCAGGCACTCACCCCCCCCCCCCCCCAAGGCATGTGTTTGTAAAAATGAAAAAAAAAAAAAGTGTCTCATTTGAAGGATGAATTCTAATGGTCACTCTGTTCAGAATATAGGTATCATCTTGGAGAGAAGCCAGGGAGGGCAGTGGAAACTGAAAGCCTGAGCATCTCTGCTAAAGGGACTGAGCATTTTTTAAAAAACGGGGACAGTTTATGTTATTGCAAACAGACTGACTTCCCCCCAGATCATTCTAAACATAGTCTAGTTTGTTTTTCCATGGTGGGTACGGGCTCATGAGGAAAATCAGATCAGCCAGAGAGAAGTAGAAACATTTGCTATATCCGTCAGTAGTTTTGTGACCATGCTACTGTTGAATTCTGACTAGTAAACCTGAAAGATTGGTTACTCATTTTTTGCAGTAGACAGAAATTATACCCTTCTTCTGTGAGAGCATAACCTGCTTTATTTCTCATTTTAAGGCTTTTGCTCCTGGCCCACTCCCAGGCCCGTGACCAATGCCAGGTTCCAAGTTAGGAGAGAGCAGCAGGTCACAGAGTACAGTCACAGTACCCTCAGCCTTCAGGAGGTCAGGTAAGGCTGGGCAGCTGCCACCGCCCCCCAACCCAGTCACTTCCAGTCTGGAGACGCGTCTCCATTGACCCCAATGACTGCGTACATGTTAGCATTTGCTATGTGTGCCATGACATGAAGAAGATTGGGAGGCACCCATGAGCTCTATCGCACAGCAAATGAGATCTTGGCAAGTGTTGGGGTGTCAATAGAAGTATTATTACCCCCAAAACTAAGAACACTGTGATACAAGTTGCCTTACCTTGTATAGACTCTCAAGGACACTTTCATGACCTCGCGACAGCAGTTAGACCTCAGAACCTTCCTCCTGCCCTATCACATGTGGCCCCAAAGCTAAACATAAAGGGAGACCCACGGTCTGTAGAAGTTGGCCATTGGGGAATCCCTCCAAGACCAAACTCTTCTCTGGTGCCCTGCATTCCTCCCTGTAGGAGGAAGATGTACCTGTGATATGTCACTTAAACTTTATACTGGGGAGAGGGAAAGGAAAACTGACATTTACAGAGTTATGAAAAACCAAAAATGTATTGTTCATACATATGTCTCCCATATATGCTACACAATAGACTAGTCTTTCAGTCTAATCCTTCAGCTACTCTATGATACGCCATATTTCATCAACTCTAAGACACATGTTTCTTCCCCATCATTTGACATCTCTGAAACTGAGAACACCTTAAAATCAACAGCATCTCACGATCATCGTCCACCAAGTAGCAGTCATGATACAGTTACCATCGCCTAAAAATGATAGAACATGAGAGTCAACAGCAAAACTTGGAGTGACTTGGAGGAAAGTCCTAGAAATAATCTAATACACTTTCAACTGTAGGAATCTAATTACTGTGAAGAGGAGGCGGAGGAAGTGGTGAGTCAGACGGTTGTGTTCAGCAACATTTCTGAAGGAGGAAAGGAAAACTAGCCAAGGCTGCGTAACTGTAAAGCCAGCTTAAGAGTCAGACCGATGGTTTTGGTTCTTCAGCGGATTATTTTAAGAAATCGCTGCATCGCTCATATTTAATGTCATGTAGGTCACTTCGTTGTCTAATGCGAAGCACTTTTGTTTGACTTGCTGTCTACTACTGGGTAAAAGTTTGTGTTTTGTGGAGTTACATGTTAACTCATACGTTTTGTCTGGTAGAGATCCAAATGACCTTTGTCCGTTAGAAAAGATATCTCGAAAGTATATTTTATTACCCTGTAGGACATTAACCAGCTTTGTTTCTAACCTAGCCAGCTTATTCCAACATATTTTTTCTTTTTTTTTTTTCCAGTTTCATTATTTTTAAAAATTTGAGTATAGTTGAGACACTCCAACATATTTTCCCAATGCTCATAAAGCCTTTGTTCCTGTAATTCTCCAAACCAGGTGTTAAGCTTTGACAGTTGTTTATTCTGTAGTTGCATGAGAATCTTGTTTTTTTTAACTTTTTGAAATGTGCACACATCAACAGCTAAATGGAAAAGTGATTCAAAAGAGTTAGGCTCTGAGGGCGCCTGGGTGGCTCAGTCTGTTACGCATCCGACTTCGGCTTAGGTCATGATCTCGCGGTCCATGAGTTCGAGCCCCACGTCAGGCTCTATGCTGACAGTTCGGAGCCTGGAGCCGGCTTCACATTCTGTGTCTCCCACTTTCTCTCTGCCCTTCCCCCGCTCATGCTCTGTCTCTGCTCTGTCTCTCTCTCAAAAATGAGTAAACATTTTAAAAAAATTAAAAAAAAAAAAGATTCTTGATGTTGGCTCAGGTCATGATCTCACAGTTGCATGAGTTCAAGTCCAGCATTGGGCTCTCCACTGACGGTGCGTGCGGAGCCTACTTGAGACTCTGTCTCTTTCCCTCTCACTCTGCCCCTACCCTGCTCACACGCTGTCTCTGTCTCTCTCAAAAATAAACTTTCCAAAAAAAAAAGAGGCTCTGAATATAAAGAAGTTTTTGGAATGCCTTCACCAGCTTGTTCTACATTTACTTTCTTTTTTAGGCTATGTACAAGGTGATTAATATTCAAAATATAATTAAGGGACACCTGGATGGGTCAGTCGGTTAAACATCCAACTTCGACTGAGGTCATGATCTCCCAGTCTATGAACTCGAGCCCCCGTCAGGCTCTGTGTTGACAGCTCAGAGCCTGGCACCTGCTTCAGATTCTGTGTCTCCCTCTCCCTCTGCCCTCCCCCACTCGTACTCTGTCTCTCTTGCTCTCTCTCTCTCTCTCTCTCTCTCTCAAAAACAAGTCCAAGAGAGGACTTTCAGTAAGCTTAAAATAAAAATTCTAAGTGGTAAGTAATCATGGTGTCATAAATTAGTTGAGGGTGGTACACAAGGGAATGAAATAAATGTAAATCCAACTATAGCAGAAAAAGAAGTCATCTCCAATTTCATTGGGGGTTCAGAAGGAAAAATAACCAAATGTCTCAATCCCAGAGGTGTGGACTACTAGACCAGACCATTTGAAAGGCATGGACTTAATGGAATGGTGCCTCTAAATCACTCTCCCGTGTGCCGTCAATGCCATAAGTTAGGATCAGGACTGTGGCCCAGCGGGCTGACAAGTAACCTTGGAGTATCAACATAGGAAGCAGAATGGACTTGGATTGGGTTGACACGATGGTTTCTTTACAGGGTAAGTGTTTTCTAACACCAAGAAAATTTGGATTAATACGTAAATCAAACTCATTATTCATACTATTGTATTGTGTTGCAGGATAATCTGTTTGCTTGGAATTTAATGTACTGATCGCGTGAAAGATAATTTGCCCTATTGAAGGGTCTGACTATTGGGCCTTGTGATTCCAACTTAAAATGCGTTTTTGAAGAGGAATCAGACCTATAAACACAGAGAACAAAATGATGGTTGCCTGAGGGGTGGGCCGTTGAGCAAAATGGGTGGAGGGGAGAGGGAGACACTGGCTTCCAGCGTGGAATGAATAAGTCACAGAGATGAAAAGTATAGCACAGGGAATACAGTCAGGGGTATGTACTAATGTTGTATGTGACAGATGGTAACTACACTTGTGAGCACAGCGTAAGATCGAGAGTTGTAGAATCACTATGTTGTACCCCTGAAACTAATGAAACGGTGCGTGTCAACTATACTCACAAAGTTTTATTTAAATGAGTTTTGAGTTTTTTACACTTGATGATTTCTTTCAATGTTAATTTATTTTTGAGAGAGACAGAGCACGAGTGGGGGAGGGTAGAGAGAGGAGGAAACAGAATGCGAAGCAGGCTCCAGGCTCCGAGCTGTCAGCACAGAGCCCGACATGGGGCTCGAACCCACAAGCCATGAAATCAGGACCTGAGCCAAAGTTGGACGCTTAACCGACTGAGCCACCCGGGTGCCCCTACACTTATGATTTAAAAAATAATGACATAATTTTTTTAAGTTGGGAAAACAATATTGGGTCATTTCAGCAACTTAAACTGCCTTATTTATAGGTTTGTTTTATCTGATTTTAAAAAGTTATCTAAAGTATTTGGGGAAACTTTTCATTCAGATATGGTCAAAAAGATACCCGACTATAATAAGTTTATAAAAGAAATTACAATGTTTGAAGAGGTCCCATGACAATCTCAGTTAGCCCCCTTAAACATTTTAAGTGGATTTTTCTCATTTTATTTTTTAATATTCAGGTTTGTTCTTAAGTTTTTCAGTTGCTGATTGACAGACATTCCCAAAGAGTATCTATGACTGAGAATGTATTTTAATTCTAAATAAAAGAGTAAGTTTTGGAAGTTGAACTTAAAACCTAAGAACTAGCATAGTCTTTAAAGTTTGTAACTTCTGTAGGTCGAGTATTGATTTTTAAAACCAAATCGTCTTTGAATAATCTTTTCTACAAATTAAAGGATCCCCCCCCACACACACACCCGAATTCACAGCAGTGCCCACGCTCGCTTTGGAGTGGAACAGGCCTGGTGTGGAGGCAGAGGCTGGGCCAGCCCGGCACGACGCACCTTTCTGAACCTCCGTTGCTTTACAAGAAGCCACTTTTCAACAGATGATAGCTGTTCTGTTTAGGATCTGTTCTTCCCCTCACGGCACGTTTTTATTTCCCTTTCAGTCCTGAAATTTCAAACACTGGGTGTCAGTATTGCTCAAAAGCACAGACCTATTCTCTGAGAAAGGGTGTAGTTTAAATCCACTGACATCTCACCCAGGAAAGCTTCTAAATAGGTTTGCCAGCTTGAGCGCAGGAGACAGCTGGTGCTCAGATCTCTGAAGCTGGCCGGTGGGCCCCACCAGCTCTTCCCCCTGACCCTGACCGTCTGCGGTTCTGCTGGGCGCGTGGGGAAACAGCGACTCTCCCACCCCATCTGCCCCTTCCCGTGCCAGGGACCCCTTGTCATAAAACAAATGAGGGACTCTGGATTGTTCGTCCCCTTCCCTAAGAGCAACTACAACGTGCAGGTGTGAAAGCAGGGGGACCAAAGGGAGTTGAACACAAACAGAGTAGAGGAGAAATGAACAGTGAAACAAATGAGTTGACCTCGGGCTCACGGTTCCTGGAATCATTCCCAGGTGCCCGACTTTCCCCTCCAGGATCAGAAATGCTTTTTCCTTATTTCTCCCCCTCTTATTCTTCTGCTTCTCTGCCCCCCAAGCTCAGGTAGAGATTTCGATCTGTTTGGCTGATAACTTGTTTTGTTTTAACTACAACCACCTAGGACCTAGGACCCAGATTATTTTCTCTCTGGGTTTTCAAATTAGACTCTTTATCCCGTTGTCTTATCTTAGTTTGTATCTTATTTTACTGTTCTTCCCACCCTCCACCTGGAGAAAGGGCATGAATTCACTCAGGTTCTGGTGCTGCCAGGGGCAGGAAGTTACTTAGAAATAACAACGTTGTCACTTGTGAATATGGAACCCTCTGGTCATTTTCTTCTCTCTCTTCCTCTTTCTTCCTTCCCTCTGTTCCTTGTCCATAATGTAAAATCGAGCTATTCCATTAAAGGGTTTTTAACTCTCACTTAATTTTCTAACATTCATCTTGACTTTCAAGGGAGACTCACTACTTTATGTGGCATGCCATGTGCTTTCATGACTATGAGCCAGTTCCTGCATTAGCCAAAGAAAAAGGGACTTGCGGGTAGTAACTACCTAGTGTTGCCCCCAGAATGTGGCCTGGTGCTCTGTGCTCTTTACGGGAAATGAAATGAGCTAAGCCTGGAATACATGTTCGCTACCCAGCAAATCAGAGGTGCCCCGTGCAGTTGGGGATCACACTGTAGTCTGCAAAGACCTTCTGGCAGGAGGAGGCCATCGCCCTTGTTCTGACAGAGTCCCTGCTGAAGCAGCTACAGGGAAGAGACCAGACCGACCATAGGCTGGACCGAACCAGCGAGGGCTCAGAATCTCCGGGTAGAGCTGAGCCAGCTCCAGTGTGAGGTGAGACAGATCCGACCCTCAGCCTCTTCATTAGCACCCTGCTCGCTTCTGCTTTCCGCTTAGCTGCCTTGCCAAGCCTTCTTCCTCAAGTTCTCTGGCCTCCATAGTTCTGCCATCTGAGCAGGACCATCATTGCAATCACTGAGGTTGTTTGACTTTGGTATTAGCCTTTAAAAAGCTTTTTGGCTAGCCCACTCACATTTTGGAATCTGACATCTCCGCTCTGGGCCCATCAGTTGACAGGTATTTAATAATGTACACACTATTTGGTATTCTGCCTTTTCCCCTTGATGTTGTTGTGAACATCTCCTCTCCACTATTTAATAGACTTCCCAATATTGTTTTGATGCTTGTGTTATAACACGTCACGAGGCGTCTTATGATGTATTCCTTGCTGCTGGACATTTTGGCCAGTCCCACATTTTCACAACTAACACCTTGATAAGTATTAGTGTCACAAAATCTTTGCAATCGTTTTTTAAAACACTTTTTTAATGTTTATTCATTTTTGAAAGACAGAGAGCCAGAGTGCAAGCAGGGGTGGGGCAGAGAGAGAGGGAGACACAGAATCCGAAGCAGGCTCCAGGCTCTGAGCCATCCCCACAGTGCCCTATGCGGGGCTCGAACTCAAAAACCTCGAGATCATGACCTGTCGCGTAACCAGCTGAGTCACGCAGGCGCCCCATTTTTAAACAGTTTTAGAACACACACGTAATAAATGAATACACACTGTTGGCAACAACGTAAAACATTACAGATATGACTAAAGTCCCCATTAATGACCCGTCTAGTCACCACCACTCTTACAGAGATAACGACTGTTATTGGTTGGTGCCTACCCTTCACTTTTTCAATGTGCTTACGTATATTTCCATGTAAAGTATATGGTGCTGCATGGTATTATTATTTGTGAGGCGGGGGGTGGTACACAGATGCTCTCATGCTGTCTCTGTTCACTGGACAGAGTATCTTGCAGATGCTTCCGCGATAGCACATGCGATCAGCATCCCTCTCCCTAACTGCTGTGTAGGGTCCCATAATAAAGACAAACCACTGTTTACTGAACTATTGCCGTGTTGTTGGGTATTTGGACTCTTTCTAGTTTTTTGCCAAGACCAGCAGCGCTACGTTAGATCTTTTCCTCAAACACACGTGCACGTGTTTCTCTGAGGAGATTCAGAACAGTAGGACTGTTAGGTGGTCGAGGAGGCACATGCCTTGTTTGTGCAGATAGCGTCAAATTGCCCACTGGTGTGGCGGCACGGTAGCACTCCCTCCAGAGACCCAGTGAGGGCGTATGTGGTGCACAACCCGACCCACGCTTTATCTGAGCAAACTTTGGGTTGTTGCCGCTCTGATTAAACATGGTATCTTACTGTGTTTTATATGCATTTTCCCGATTTCTAGTGAGATTAAGGATCTTGTCAAGTGTATTGGCCATTTTTGCTCACATTCCTCAAAGTTTCATTGCCAGGTCAAAGCATATGCAGTGTGTGTGTGTGTGTGTGTGTGTGTGTGCGCGTGTGTGTACGTGTCTATATTTCTGTAGCTATCTTCTGTACCTGTGTATTGATGTATGTGTGATGCTGTCCCTTTAAAGGTTGTTTTTATCCCCAAATGCCCTTCTGTGATAATTGAACCAAATGTATACTCTCATCACAGAGTCTATCAACTCTGTTTTTTCATACGGTCTATAGCACAGAATTCTAAATCTGTTGTTTTTGTTCTCTTTGACAATTTGGTAGGGAAATATAACATCTTATTTAGTTTAAGTTGCTTTCATTAAGAGCATGTCAGGATGCCTGGGTGGCTCAGTCGGTTGAGCATCTGACTCTTGATTTTAGCTCAGGTCATGATCCCAGGGTCATAGGATCAAGCCCCACATCAGGCTCTGTGCTGAGTGTGGAGCCTGCTTAAGATTCCTTCTCTCTCTCCCTCTGCCCCTCCCCCAGTCTCACTGTCAATCTCTCTCTCTCTCTCTCTCTCTCTCTCTCTTAAAATAAATAAACACTAAAAAAAAAAAGAGAGAGAGAGAGTTAAGGTTGTCTACTTATAATTTGGGGCATTTTATATCTCTTTTTGCGTGAATGGCTTATTTATTTCTCCCATTTTTGTGTCGGGTCAATCCTCTTTATTTCTGCACGGATTTATAAGAACTCTTTACAGACCTTAAGAATATTAACCTATGTCTGAGGACTCAGTAAGCTTAGGATAGTTCAATAAAAATAATATTCTTAATATATAATATGCATTAATATACCGATATAATATAAATTCCTAATAATGTAATAAAAACCATAAATAATAGTGTAAATTCCTTACAGTATAATAACATTCTGCCGTGGACGGGTGCCTCTGGGAAAGTCCACTTGGGAGATTAGAGCCCCTCAAACAAATAAATACAACTTTTTAGAAGACTGCCCTCCTTCATTCTCCATATTGTCTCCTTACCTACAAAGGTGGCTGAGATCGTGTCATGATAAAGCAGCAGACTGTGTTTGAGTGTGATGACACTCCAGATGCTCACTGTTGAAGGATCGATAGGTGACGTGTGCCGGGTGGTCCCAGGTCCCAAATGCCTGGCCACTCTTCAGAGGAGCCGGGACCGCTTACGGCCCCAGGGCTGTCCCTGCTGTCACACGGGCTGGAACATGTGGCCGCCACATCCAGCTGGGGGGGACCTGTAGCCCTTTACTTTTCCCTCTTTTGGCAGTTAATCCTCCCTTTCTCCCCATTAGAGAAAGTTTGCCTTGATTTTACTTGTTTCTTGAAGGGCCGTATTTTCTAGGGAAAACCTCACTCAACGAGGAGTTGAAGAACCTATCCATGGTGTTCTCTCTAGAACTAGAAAGCTTGTTGGTAATGGAATGCACACAAATGGCAGACGGTCTGTAAACTAGACCTAAGGTGCACTAGCGAGCTCCTTTTACAGCCCTGACTCTAGCCTGGAATCATCTGCTGTGGGTTCAAACCCCAACCTCAGCTTGGCCGATACACAGCTTTGACGCGGGGCTCAAACTGCTAAACGTCAACTCTGTCCTCTGTAAAATGGCAGTCATGTTAGAACCCACTTTAAGGCAGGTGTGAGGATTAACTAGATCCTGGCCTAATAAGCATTTTACGTGTAATAGCTCCAATCATTATTTTTCCACTTATTCTCAGAATTGAGACCGATATCTGTGTGTGAATTACACTTTCCCACGTAGTACGAAGAGGCATATTAGAGCATATAAAATTCTTCTAAAACACCACAGCTATAAAGGAGACCAGTATGGTTAAAAGGACCTTTCTTGTTTGTCCTGCCTGGATATGACATTAGGTTTTAAAAAAAAATCTCCCTCCAGTTGAGGAGTCTAGCAACCCTGGATTACCCAACAACGGTTACTATGGCTGCAAAAAGGAAGCAGAAAGACCTCACAGCAGTGTTTACCAAAGAAAAGGGAGTCTGTGGCTCCGGTAGTTAACTAAATGACTGTGCTTATGTCCTTGAGACCGGAAGACAGGAATGACTGCAAAACACATGGAGACACGTAGCCACGCTCTTTCCACGGACATTATAGGATGTACTCAGTGCACCAAGAGAACCCCTCCGCGACTCCGTCAGTATTTCCCCAGATGGAAAAGCGGCAGAGAGCTCCTTCCTTCAACACTGTGGTGATTTTCTGTCCTGAGTTCCACTGTGTTCTATAGTCATGTCTATGCTCTCGGCCTTGGAGAGACGCTTCTTCTCATGAAGTGAAGATTGATTATTCATACTGGCCCGGATTTCTGGATTACTTGCAAGAATTGTGCAAACAGGGAGAAGATTTCATAAAGTCACTGATGCTTTCCTGACCTGTGTAGGGCTGTTCTCAATGATGGTTGGTTTTCATCTGTCAAATGAGGATATGGACAGCTATTAAGATATTGACAGCGCAGATTTGGCTTTGAATTCTGTCTCTACCCCTTAGAGAGTGTGTGACACCTGTTATTTAATATCTCTGAGTCTCAGTTTTCTCACCTGCAAACTGAATGTAACACTTATGTTGACTGTCACACTTACACTACAGGGTGTTGTGACATTATCTATATGTCAGTGAGCAATGAGCATCATGTATGGAATACAGTTGCATTTGGTGGTTGATTAGGATGTCTACGTCCTAATCTCTGGAATCTGTGACTGTTACCCTGCATGGCTAAAGGGGTAATTACACCAAGACCCTTAAAATGGGGCAGTTCTCTTGAATTCTCTAGGCTGGCCTGGTGCAATCCCAAGGACCCTTACCTGAGAGGTAGGAGATCAGAATGAGTAGTAGCAGAAAGTGATGTGACCATGGAGGCAGAGACTGAAGCCATGTGGCCACAAGCCAAGGAATGCCGACAGCTTCTAGAAGCTGGAAGAGGAAAGGGAGGGACTCACCCTGGAGTCTCCAGAGGGAACTAACCTGGCCAACACCGTGATTTTATTCCCACAACACACACCTGACCTCTGGGACCACTATAAGATAATAAAATTGTGTTGTTTTAAGCTACTAAGTTTGTGGCAATTTATCACAGCAGCAGGAGGGAACTAATACAATTTTCTATAAACAGTGGCTTTTATTATCGAGCATGGTAATGTTCATTCAAAATGTGGAGGGACCCCTGGGTGGCTCAGTCGCTTGAGGAAGAGATGAAAACTTAGAGAAAAAATGCAAAGACTGAGGAATACTGAGGAAAAAGCTAGCTTTGAGGGTAGATCCAGGAGAGTAGACATATGATTACGGATTTACAGTCTCTTATCTGAAAACATCAAAGCCAGAAGAAGTTTGGGAATTTAGATTGTTTCAGCTTTTAGAAATAACACTGAATATTATATATATTTGTACGTATCTATGTATTTCTGTTTTTATGTTCATTACATATATTTCTTACGTACATTTTACATTACATACATTTATATAGTTATAGTACATACTATATAATATCCCCAGAAGGATATGGGAAGTACTCAGAAATCAAACATTTTCAGCACCAAAATATATGGAATATTCACACACTAGTATTTTTTTTTTAATTTTTTTAAGTCTATGTATTTTTTTGAGAGAGAGACAGAGATAGCACAAGTTGGGGACAGGCAGAGAGAGAGGGAGAGAGAGAATCCCAGGCAGGCTCTGTGCTGACATCACGGAGCCCGACAGCTGGGCTGGCTGGCTGGCTTGAACCCACAAAACCATGAGATCATGACCTGAGCCACCCAGGCGCCCCTCACACTAGTATTTTTTAGTAACTAAAAGTAGTCTCACCTCATTTCAGGTTATGTTTTTCCAATAAATGTGTTGGCTGGAAATTTATTTATTTATTTAATGTTTATTTATTTTGAGAGAGCGTGCGCGCGCGGGCATGAAAGGGGGAGGGGCAGAGGGAGAAGGAGAGAGCGAGAGTGAGAGTGAGAGCGAGAGAATCCCAAGCAGGCTCCATGCTGTCAGCACAGAACACAACTCGGGGCTCAATCCTATGAACTGTGAGATCATGACCTGAGCCAAAATCAAGAGTCAGACGCTTAACCAATGGAGCCACCCAGGTGCCCCTGGAAATTTATTTTTCAAAAGGCGCACACACACACACACACACACACACACACAAAACAAAGCAAAAACACAAAGATACTTTAGATAAGGGATTGTGATCCTCTGTTAGAATTTCCAGTACAAGGAAAAGGTGTCCATGGAGAAGAAGTAACCGTTAAAGTGGAGGGAAATTGTCCTTGGCTTGAAGAAAAGCTAAGTCTGTAGTCTGAAAGAGTTGATTTAAAACAATCTATGCAATGTGTTAAATACAATGTGCATTCTGAGGCCAGCAGTGCCCCTGCCTGGAGCAGAGCAATGGGATTCTGAGCTCCAGGACAGAACAGCTGGTGCCTTCAGAGAGAGCTTTCCAGAGGCGTGCAGACACTCCCCCTGGAGACCTTGTTGGAACACTAATGAGAGCATACCTGTGAGGACGTGAGAAAGTCCGCCCAGAAAGAATGCAGGCAGCATGACTATCCTGGCCACAGTCATGCCCATTCAGTTGCAGTACAAGAGCAGAGCTGAGTAGTCAACACAGACTTGTGACCCTAAGCCTAAAGTATTTACTATCTAGCTTTAAATAGAAAAAAAAAAAAAAAAAAAAAGTCACTGCCTCCTGATGTAAGGGATAAAAATACTTTTGATTTGAAATTACCTGGGCTCAAATCCCTTTTTCACCACTGTGTGACCTTGAGTAAATTACTCAGTGTCACCCTCAGTTTTATGTCTGTAAAGATGGGCATAATCTAGTTACCTTCCTCATACATTCATACCTGACTGAAAATGCTCAGAACCCTAACTGGCATCACAGTGAAATAAATCAATGAATAGTTTTGTTTTGTTTTGTTTTTAAGGTTAACCTTTCATTTAGAGGCAGACAATTTTCAGTTGCTTTGGGGTTTCCATCGTAAAATCAGCAACGTGACTTATCTCATCCCAAGTATGAGTTCTCTCTCCCCGGCTTCTATATTGTAACTAAGGGAAGTGGACCAAAATGAGATTTTTTAGTACTATTTTTAGAAGCTCTCTGTATAGGCACGTTTTAAAATCCAAATTCACATAGTCCCTGACATCTTATACTTAAACCGGATAAAACACTTCTCCAGGGAAGATCCGATTTCCTTACCTCTTTGTCCCTTGCAGGGCAAAGCAGAGGCTCTTCCATTTAGGAACACTCGATAAATGTTTGGGATGGGCGAATGGATGCAGGGAGGGGTGGATGGATGGATGTTATAAGTCATTTCATTGAGGAGACACCGGGAACAGTTCTGTGAAGTGTATGCACAGAAGGAAAGGCACTGGTTTGCCTGCCACCCCCTCCCGTCCCCCCCACCTCCTCCTTCACTCACTGCCAACAAAGCGTAAGGCTTTAGCAAAGCTGAAGTTCACAGTTCATACATCTTTGCGGTATTTTTGAGGGGTCTGTCTTGGTTTTGTTTATTTGTTGGCGGGTTTCGTATCTCTGGCTACAGAGGTTGAGGATATAGAATTCATGACACGTTGCCATTATCGGTCCAGACAAGGTCTTTCCTTTGGTTATTTATTAGCTTTTACTGCTTACTTCCCCATAGATAACCATTGAAATGCGTTTGATTATGAATTTTTGTTTGTGCCCATTTAAAGAAAGTTGTGGGTGTAGGCATGTATCTTTAATTGACCTAAAGCCAACTGCGTCCTGTACCTCCTGCCATTTCTTACCCTTTTCACTCAGCACTGCCTTCGTAAAATCCAACCGTGCTGTCGCGTGTACATCCATTCCACTGTTTTGTTTTTTTTTTAAGTTTATGTATTTATTTTGAGAGAGACAGAGACCGTGTGGATCGGGGAGGGGCAGAGAGCGAGGCAGAGAGACAGAGAAGCCCAAGCGGGCTTCAGGTCACCAGCGCGGAGCCTGACACGGGGCTTGAACTCATGAAACTGAGCACATGACCTGAGCCGAAACCAAGAGTCAGACACTTAACCGACTGAGCCACCCGGGGGCCTCCATTCCGCCATTTCTAAGTATTCCATTGCGTACAACCGCACATTAGACTTGGTGCTCTCTGTATTTTGTTTTCCTAGGGTATAGTGGAAAGTTATTGACAGTTTAATCAATCCTGTTTCCACGGTTTGCAAAAAGATTAGGCACTCCGTCTCCTTGACCGTGACTGGAATAGGAGTGAGCCCCTGGGGGGAAAGAGGTCAAGGAGAGGACAGCCTGGGTGTAGGAGCAGCTCCATCACCCCTGGTTGTCCTTGGCCACTGGCCTAGCCTCTCTGTTTTCTCACCTGCAGCAGAGTCAATAATCCCGGTCACACCTATCTCACGGGGCTGATATGAGGTTTAGGAAAACAACAGGTGAGAAAAAAAGACTCTGAATAGGGTTCCTAACCACATACAGGGAGTCAGCCCTCATGGTCCCTTCTCTGGCTGGCACCCAAGCCCGACAGGTTACTGGAAAAGCAAATGCACCCACCCCCGTGCCACAAAGAAGCATCATTCCACTCTGAAGGTTGTGCAATCCACTAAGTGTTCAGTCCTAGGCAGACTTCTTGTGTCCCCCCCCGGTCACACCCCACCTCCTCATGGGGTGACCTTCCTGGGACTCCACAGGGAGGTATATGCTCCCTCAGGCAATCAGTCCCAACCCCTGTTTCCTCCTAATCTTCTCCAGTCACCTTCTCTCCTCCTCTTACACCCCCTGCCATTATTTCTATTCTATTCACTTGTTTACAACCTTGTGCCTGGGAACAGAATCCCTCCAGGTTTCCATCCCTAGGGGTAGCCCACAGGAGAGAATCCTGGCTGGCTTTTGTGACTATTAGCTCAATCTTCTTCCACATCCCCTCACCAGGAACAACAACAAAAACATGAATTCTACGTTTCAACCAAAAAAAAAAGCCAAAGAGTACACCCAGCGGGGTAGGTGCAGTCCCAGCCTCTTAACTCCTTTGTACAAAGATCTAGAGCCACTTCCCCTGGGGGCCCTCTCTGCTCAAGGCAGAAGGACTTCAGCCAAATCGACTCAGCAGCTTTTCTCCCAACCGGCCCCCTCTCTCACTCTTGCTCCCTTTTTGCTCAGCACTTCCCAGAGGACTGGCTTCTGTGCTTCCCCGAGCCCCCGCTCCGGTGTGTAGTGTGGCCATTGTCATTCAGTATTACTGATTGGCTCGCAGGTCTGGCTTTCCTCCCAGACTGTGAGCTTCCTGCAGGCTGATGCCAGTCACGTTACTCCCCGCGGACACCTGTGAGACAATACATTTCTGTTGCGTAAGCCACCCAGTCTGTGGGTTGAGCTTGAAGTGAAGTGGGTGAAGATTGAGCTAATAGTCACAAAAGCCAGCCACGATTCTCTCCCGTGGGCTACCCCTAGGGATGGAAACCCTAGGGCTGGCAGCCCTAGGAAACTAATACAGGGGGGCAATCATGTCTTTATTCCTGCATGTTTTTTGTTTGTTTGGTGCCACCGCATCCGTAGAGCTTAGCATAGCAACTAAGGCATAAGGAGAGCTCCATACATTTTTACTGGTAGAAAAACCTGTACTCAGGAGAACAAAGAGGAGATGTGCTTCCCCACACTTGAAGGTCGCATAACGCGATGGAAAACACAAGAGAATGAGAAAGACCGTTCAGACACATGGGCGGTTGGGCTATGCGAGTGCCAAGCCCTTAACTCAGATAGGGTGGGCAGTGCTGGGCAGTCATCCCAGAAATCTCCCATAACCTGAATCTTGAAGTAAGAGTTAGTCAAGCGGAGAAAGAGAATTGGAACAGAACGAAACCAAACAGCAAGAGAAAACATGGACTATATGTGGACCTCTGAGATAAGCGGGAGCCTGAACATCAGGGGTCTGGTACAACCTGCTGAGTCTGAGAACCAAAGAGTGCATTTAAGCGGGGGAGTAACGTGCATGGTCAGGCTGAGTTCTAGAAACTTCTCTCTGGCAAAGTGAGGATACATTCCAGGGAGATATGGCTCACCACCAGGAGGTTCACTGTTCTCTGTGAACATTAGAAATGGGAGGAATTCTTTATCAGTCCTCAACGTCAAGGGAAGGCAGCACCCCCAGGGCTGGGCCTCACCGGGAAAGCTGGGAACGTATATGCACTACCCCACAGACCAACTCCTATTTTGTCCTTTTAATGGGCAGTAATATCCCGTCACCAGATGTGTTGTGCTACTAATTTTAAGTTCAGGCAGTCCCCACCCTCCTAGAATCTGCCTCTAATTCTTGGAAGTTGGGGTAAAACCACATGTTTTTCATCATTCCTCAAAACCACTAGCTCAAAGCACATACGTAGTTCTGTGACACAGGGGAAGAGGCTGTGGACATCTGTGTTGTGTTTCTGTTCCCATTCATATTTCTCTGGTGTATTAAAGCCAAATTGCACCAGGCTATAAAGACCATCGGGGAGAATCGGCAGGCAGACAGGATCCTGAAAGAATAAGGTTCCCCAGAGAAACCATTCCCCAAAGGGGACAGGAGGCAGCGGAGAGGCTCCAGATTCCAGGCCATTCCCTTCACGGCATGACGCACATATGGGGTCTGATCAAAGCAAAGTCTATTTTGGGCCTGTCGTCTTGTTCTCATTATTTCTATCACCTCTCAGAGGACACGTGGTTGCCCTGAACACCGTGCTCACGACAGGAGGGAAAGCTGGCTAACACCACTCATCCTGCAGGGCAGGGGAGGAGAGCCCACTGGCGGGGCCCGCAACCATCAGCAGAGGGCTTCTCCAACACTGTTCCAGCCCAGCCCGGGGCCCCACAGAAGCCACCTGGATGGGCACAGCCTCAGCACTGCAGGTGTTTCCAGTACTAGCGCCCCTGCAGGCCCCACATGCCAGAGGACACATCTGCTGACCTTTAGATTACGACAGGGGCCGGTATTGACATTCGCATCAGCACATTAAGGCAGCCCGTGCACAGAGGCCCTGCAAGATAGCTACAGAGCTGGGGCTCTCTGCGGAGCCCGGCTGCCACCAGTGGTGTGGGTAGACCCTGGCTACATGGAATTTCCCTGCTCTTCTGGATGGGTTTTGATGGGCTTTCCTTTCACTTCCTCTTGTAGACCTCCGGACAGTGTCGTTACTGATGCAGTGGACTCCACGTGTCCTGTGTCACCCCAGCAGGGCTTGCCTTGCAGCAGTGGGAGGCTTTGTCCCATGCCCAGAGGGGCACCTCCTAGGAGTGAGGGCTAGGGGTGCCCTCATCGGGCCCTGGGGACCCGCTTTGCCGCAGAAAGCTGTTGAAGCCTCTCCCCCCCTGCCCACCTCACAGGATGCTCAGGGGAATTCAGCAAGCCATGTATTCTGAGCCCCGGGAGATGGAAAGGAAGGAAGAGGGAGAGTTGGAGCCCTACAGGTCAATGTTATTAGCGTTGTCAGGGACAAATATGTAGATGATGTATGGCAGCAGAGTGTTGAGACAACAGACCCTCAACTTCAATGTCATAAACTTACAAAGCGGTTTTTAAAAACCTGAACTGCTATCAGTATTCCAGCTGAGATATTTCACATGAAAAAACAATCAAGATTTCCATCTCATCTCAGGTAAGAAGACATAGCGACACTCTCGGCCCCTCTAACTGCGGGTCAGCAACCAGCTCCAGCTCGGAAGCGGCTGTTCCCTCCCAAGGGACCCATGTTCTCCAATCTGCCAGAATCCCACCCGGTCTCTTGCTAACAATTTCTATTGTTGCCTGGTCCCTACAGGCATTAGAGTTGGTGGGATCATGCTTACTCAGCGGACCCCAGGAATCCGATCTGGGGAGTGCCGGGCCAAGGCCCATTCTGGTGACATCCAGTCCTCCGGCATGGGGTGGTGATCCTGTCTGCTTGTCCTTCTCGCAGAGGGCCGCCATCGGCTTTCCAGCCCTTAGGAACAACTGCACAGAGAACGCTACAACTGTGAGGGAGGAAGACCCAGCCACTTACAGTCCAGGCAAGAGTGCAGGTCTCGGTGCAACTTGCTCTAAGTCCTTACGGAGCCAGGAATCGTTGCTTCTCTCTTTGTACCGTCTTCCATCAGTGCCGCCAAAAGGGGGCAAAGACAGAGCCCCCAGGACAGTGCACAGTTCCATCTGGTTAATGGTGAGGGCCCCGTTAAGTGGGAGCAGGCTGCCCCAAAGAACAATTTAAGCCTGATCTCTCAGGAAACGTCGTGCTCGTGATTTTTAAGGGGTCAGTTCTCCAGAATTTTTCCTATGAAATTATTTCAAAACAACCAAAGACTGGAGATTTCGCACCTATTGACCTCATGTCGTGTATCCCGGTGTTTGAAGACACTGCAAAGTGCAGCCCACAGTAACAAAGGCTAAAAATTCAGACCCTGATAATCAAAGATGGTGGGGGGGAGGGGAGGTGGGTCCCATAAGGCTAGAACATTCGGCCTGCTGTGGGCATGAAAGAGGCCATGAGAAAAAGAAGAACTCGTTACCTTCTGTTTACATGGGTGCACAGCGTGTCTGTCTTGCTTGGCCTCGAAAGAGTAACAGAACCACCAGAAAGTGCCGGCTTTGGGAAATCCCATGTCTTCTCCGATGCTGACTGAGAAGGGCAGCAGACCCTCTGCCACAGGTTTGCTCCCTGAGGTCTGCTGACCGCAAGCCCGGGCTTTAGGGACCATCGCCTCGCCCTTATTTAACAGCCTGGCACGAGGATAGGCATATGGCACTTCTGCTAATACCCTCCCTCCCTGTTTCTTCACCCACCCAACCTCCCCGCTTTACACAGCTAACACAACACGGAACCGTTGAACTGGAATGTCTTAATGGAACGGGATGGCAGCTCTCTGTGAACGCACGGAGAATTCCGAATATCCTGAAGTAGGAGATACACCACCGTGATCTCCAGACCCTGGGGTCTTACTGAACTCCTACCACCTAGAATCCTTTAAAGCATTTCTTGGTTCCTCCAATTTCAGACCCAAGAAGCCAGGCTCAGAAAAGCCTCAGGATTCTTTGTCTTACCTGCCAGAGGCCCCCTTTCTGAATTCTGAAGACCCGTTTGAGGACCCACCCCTTCACAATAACTGACAACCGGCAAGCCCGTCCATGTGGAAGACCGGGTGTGCCCGGTTGGACCATGACATCATTTTTAATTTCTGGACTAAAACCGGATAATCACCTCCAGTGACAGAACCCAGCCATTTGTCCTAGACACTCATGTGCGTGATGTGGGACCCTCGCTGTTCAATTAGAAACGTAGTTCTGCCGTGGCTGAGGATATCCAAGCTTTCATGTGAACGGAGGGCTGAGTGTGCTATTGGCTTCTTCGCCCTGAAGAACTTTCGTCAGCTAATTCGGCAAAGTGTGGCAAAGCCCTGTGCCCTGCTCCTTCTTGAAGCCATACTCTCCAGTGCAATAGAAACGGACTCCTCAGAATAGCAGGAAACATGTGGGATTTACGGGGTGAAGATTGGAGTTCAGTCTCCTCTGCAATTTACATTCTCTACAGCTCACTTTCCTCACCTGTCTGCTCTCCCTATCCCGTGTGAGGCTCAAACGACCTAACACTAGCAAAAAACTCCATTGTAAATTCTCATATAAAGTTAGTTATTAACTAGTACTGAGAATGCATGGAAATTTCTGTGAGATGATTTATAATGATTACATACGTGCCAAGCTGGCATGCACAGCCTCCTGAGACGTTCATTCTTTGTGTCCGCATTGTGTCTCTCAAGTCTGATAAATGTTTCCGGGGTTAAAAGTCTAGTTTCATGGGTTGCCAAGAAAATAAGGCCAACTGGCAAAGCAGTAATATCTATTGGGAGACCTTTTAGAGAATCCTGAATAAAGAAGGCAAAAATTAATTTTTTATTTCATTATTAAATACTAAGTGGTTGCTTATAATTATTACAGATAATTATTTTTCATTAACTTTAATCATATTATTAGTTACTTAATAATCACTTGCAATATGCTTATTAAAATAATTATAATTATTGATCAAATAATAATTAATTCTGCCATGTTTGTTAATGAATGAATGATGAAGAGGGTGTTGGAGGCTGTAATTAAAGATAAAACAAAATCAGAGGGAGAAGGCAGTTCATGTAATCAGACTTCTAGAGAACTGTAAGAATCCATATCTTGGAACTAGAATACACATTTTCTTCTAGAATGAATTCTCTGCATAGGTGTTTTAAAGCTTTAAATAGTTTTATCTTTTTTTATTTAAGTGTATTTATTTTGAGAGAGAGAGATGGGGAGGGGCAGAGAGAGAGAGAGAGAGAGAGAGAGAATCCCAAGCAGACTCCTTGCTGTCAGCATAGAGCCCAAGTGGGGCTTGAACCTAAAATCATGACCTGAGCTGAAATCAAGAGTTGAAGCTTAACCAACTGAGCCACCCAGGTGCCCCATTACCTGATTTTTAAAGAATGAATAATCATTTGTGTAGAAATTTTATTTAAAAAAATTCATGTTCCCTGGGGCATCTGGGAGGCTTAGTCGGTTAAGCTTCCAACTCTCAATTTCAGCTCAGGTCATGATCTCATGGTTCTTGGGTTCAAGCCCCACTTAGGGCTCTGCATTGACAGCTAGGAGTCTGCTTGGGATTCTCTCCCCCTCCCTGTGCCCCTCCCCAGCTTGCTCACTTGCTCTCTCTCTCTCAATCTCTCTCTCTCTTTCTCTCAAAATAAATACATAAACATTTTTAAAAATTCATGGACCCCAAAATATAATCAGCTGCAAACATGTTATCAGGTGAGCATTTTCTCATGACACAAAATTTAGGACATAGAGAATGTGATTTCTCCAGGATACGGGGAAAAGTTGAAGCCCTGGGCACTCAGGAAATTAATTAATCTGGAAATAAGGAAATCATTCCCTATTGCCCTAGGTTACCTGTTTATTTAAAAAAAAATTTATTAAAATTTTTATATGTTTATTTATTTTTGAGAGAGAGAGAGAGAGAGATGGAGCTTAAGCAGGAGAGGGGCAAAGCGAGAGGGAGACAGAATCTGAAGCAGGCTCCAGGCTCTGAGGTGTCATCAAAGAGCCCGATGCAGGGCTCAAACCATGCAATCATGACCTGAGCCAAAGTCGGCCATTCAACCTACTGAGCCACCCAGGCGCCCCTTAAAAACTTCTTTTTAATGTTTACTTATTTATTTTGAGAGAGAGAGAGAACAGGGGAGGGGCGGAAACAGAGGGAGAGAGAGAATCCCAAGCACAGAGCCCAATGCTGGGCTTGAACTCACGAACCATGAGATCGTGACCTGAGCAGAAATCAAGACTCAGACACTTAACCTACTGAGCCACCCACTCACCCCCAAGGTTACCTGTTTAATATGAGGGCTAAGGCTTTCCACCAATATCTGTGGAGGAAACTTTTATTAAGATTTTCTTTTGCCCTGATATGTAGTTGCTTCTGGGAGTCCTTAAATTCCTTGAGAGCCCCTGCCTGGGGACAGGGGGCCTCAAGTTCAAGTGACTGTGGGAACTGAGGGGCTGGAACAGGAAAGGAAAAGTCTGTCAAGGTGGACAGAAGGATGAAGGAGGCAGGGGACTTAAAGGAGGATACATGAAAGGATTCAAGGGAGCTAAGGGAAGATCAAAAGTGGTACAAAGAGGAAGGAGGAATGGAAGTGATGTGAAGGGAGAGGTCTTAGATTAGTCAGTCCGGGGAGCCACCACAGTTCCAAATTATCCCGAGTAAAATCATGCCAGTGAGACATTAGCACAGTGGCGGTGAAACATACAGTCAGGAGGGATTTATGAAGGGGAGGTTCAGCTGACTGAGAAGTTCCTGTAGAAAAAGGATCAGGAGGCGCCTGGAGGGCTCAGTTGGTTGAGTGTCCAACTTCAGTTCAGGTAATGATCTCACAGTTTTGTGAGTTGGAATCCCACTTCGGGTGAGCCCAAACCTAGCTCTGGGTAAAACACAAGCCCCAGGTGAGCCTGCCTCCCTCTCTCTCTCTCTGTCCCTCATGGGATTCTCTCTGTCTCTCTGCCCCTCAATTGCTTGCACCCTCTCGCTCTCAAAAATAAATAGAAAGGAAGAAAAAGAAGAAAGAAAGAAAGAAAGAAAGAAAGAAAGAAAGAAAGAAAGAAAAGGAAAGAGAAAAGAAAGAAAGAAGGAAGAAAAAGAAAAAAGGAAAGAGTCTGAAAGAGAAAGAAAGAAAAGACAAGAAAATTACTAAGAGGAGACATTACAGGTGGGGGATTCTTGCTAAATTGACTTAGGATTCTTGCTGACAGCAGACCAGGCTGGTCAGATATCAAGGGTGGGGGAAGTCACTAAAGTGACTTAGGATTCTTGCTACAACTGGTCTAGGAAGGCCAAAGACAGGGCCCACTGGTGAGGCCCAGTGAGAAAGAGGGCTCAGAGGGGCCTGGCTAAAGTTTGGTCAAGAAGAGTGTCTTTGCCAAAGGCCACTGAGTGTAGTATTTATGATGGGTTTTTGGCTGGTGTTAACAGAGCTGACACTGTGGCACTTTCCTAGCAAATCATAAAACATCAGGTCATGTAAGAGTTTCGGAAAGAAAATGTTGGAATTCAAATGAATTACTTGAGGCAAAAAATCACTTCCGTGGGCAGATTGCACTGATGAGCCGGTGAAGGAACCAAGCTCTAAGCTCTTAATGCATCACCTTTGAAATAGGGCTGATCCAAGGCATAGGTGTGAGGAGACAGGCCTGTTTGTCTACAGGCAGATTCTGTCCAAGACTCCAGATCACGGAGACAGGAGAGAGAGGGATCTCTTAAGTCCAGAGCCCAGTTGTAGGTCTGGGTCCCCCATCCCCTGACTGGGCTCTGATTAGAAACAATAAAATGTCTTAACAGAAATGCTATAACGTCTGCAATGACCCTCAAAGGACTTCAGCATAGGCAGTGTGGGATCAGTCTCTGGTGCAGGTGCAGGTAATGTTGAAAGACTCTATCAGAGGATGAATACACACTCCGGGGAATGTTTTTTGGAATTTGAAGGAGTATCAGATGCTCTAGAGGCTGCTAGAAAGCACTTCCCCTGTCTCCACTCCCCATAAGAACCAACGGCTTTGTTGTTTAGCATAATGGATCTTAGAAGTAATGGTCATTGGTGGCATTAATGATGTTCAAGATACATGAGTTTGTTGAAAATACTGTATCAGACACTCCTGACCTTACTTAAAACAGGGTATTATCGGGGCGCCTGGGTGGCTCAGTCAGTTAAGAGTCTGAATCTTGATATCAGCTCAGGTCTTGATCTCAAGGTCATGAGTTCAAGCCCCGCGTTGAGCTCTGAGCTAGGCACGGAGCCTACTTAAAAACAAAACAAACAACAACAACAAACAACCCCAAAACAAAACAAACAAGTATCAACAGAACAGTTGATAATGCATGCCCTTCCCAATGCAATCTCTGTTTTAGGATTTGAAACCGATCTGTATCCACAGCTTTGTAGGAAGTTTCTCTCACCTGACTCTGACTGAACGTGGAGCTAAATCTTGCTGTTAGAATGCTGTCACATCTGCCTTAAGCGAGTCTGTTATGCAAGGAATTTGTCTGAGAGCCAGTAGGACAGAGAACTGTACTTCACTGAGTTTACAGAACTGGTTGTACAACTTTTTCATGCCTGCTGGCTTCCAAATGTTTATTTTATGGCCAAATTCAGTCTGAGACTTGCTTTCATTGTAACAAAGCACCTGGTAATGAAGTTCAGAGGCACATAAGCCCACATACGAATGTCTGTGTCCCTTAGTTTAACGAGTTCCCCCCAAAGCTCTAGAAAGCAGGCACGTATTGTTAAGGACCTTTGTTGTAACAGGTGTTGTTATATTTCTAGGACCTTGCATATTGGTTCTTCACCATTAAACCCTTTTATAGCAAACCTCCCCAGCCCGTTTATTAGAAGGAGTAATAAAACTAACTAAATGGCATTGAGCTAGGGGTGAATTAAAAGAGGACACGCTGCCACTCCAGGAACCATTTTTTTTAAATGTGTGTGTTCCTGTTTGTATGTTCGTGTGTGTGGATGAATCAGTTCAGCTTTTGAATGATACTAGGATACCAGGCTGGTGTCCTACAGCCAGCAAAAGCCCCTTGAGGCTACCGTTTCTCCCCTCTGGCCTGATTCCAGTGTTCTTTTTACATCATTTCAAAAGGCACAGAAAACCTCCCCGCTCAAACTTACTTTTGCACTACTTGCTGGTCCTTTTATTAACGGTACGTGCTGCCACCCATTGTGGTCTGCTTCTTTCTTTGTTCCCAATCTCACATCTTTGTACCACAGATACACCAGTGTGGGACTCTCTGTCTGTGTCCATCAACTTTTGTTTTGCTAAGTAAGAAGATGCTTACTTCTGGCTGTGGAGTGCGCTGTGAAATTCCTTTGGGGAACCCTGCAAACAAAATAAATAAGACCATCAGGAGTCTTTAGACTTATTAAAATTCCAGACTCTCTAAAAACAACATTTCCTGTCTAATCTTAACGTTAACAAAATGATCAATTGAGAGCCAACATGTGATTTGGGGATGAGCTCTTTTGGGCATTATCTGCGTGACATTTAGAATGGCCAAGTCATGGTCTACCTTGACTGGTCAACGTGAAACTTCCATTCTTCTCAGATGCACTTATAAATATCACATAAAGGCGTGTACGTATATGTGACGTGTGAGGGCTCACCCACCACAAAACAGCAGAGAAAGCTGATAGAAAGTCATACCATCAGTTTAACTTCTTTTTCGCTCCTGGCCTTGCACTTAGCTTTGTGACCACTCCGAGAACAAAACCAACAGGAACATATGGTCACACAAAATTGTCATGTGTTGAATGATTCCACAGAGGTGTTACTGGACAGCAAAGTTTTCAGAAAGGGCCTTTGCTGTTTGTTAGTGGCAAAAAAAAAAAAAAAAAAAAAAAAAAAAATTCCTTGAAGGGCAACTACCTCTTTAAAAGCCAGAGGATGGGAAATAGGGAAGGGAAAAGGCTATGTGATAGGAATTTATGCCAATGGAATGCAGACGAGTTGTACTTATAAGGCCTTGTACTTGTCCAGCTGGGAGTGGGGCTGTTCAGGGAAGCCAAGGAAATGGTGTGCTTTTGGACACAGCAAAATCCAGTGATCATTCTTGATAAAAGCTTGTGATATTTATCATCACGTTTGATGTAGTAGAACGATTCCTGGAATTTGAATCAAAACTCTGGGTGGGAGGACCTGGTTCCTTAACCATTCTGAGCCTAGAGCTTTCTTTTGTTAAAGGCAGATAGTATCTCTCACTGAGGTGGGCAGCCTAATCAGAGGGGTAAATGAAAGTTTCTATGCCAGTACCGGGAACACAGGAGATCCTCCATGAAGGTTAGTGCTCCTTTATTAAAATCAATAATATAAGTGTACTTTGTGTATAGCCTTAGTTAATTTTATGTTTGATTCCCAGTTATAAAATCTTTGAGGGTTGGGACCTTTTTTTTCTCTGCAAAAATTAATAGCAATAAACATAAAGAATTGATTTGTATTAAATTTTTGTTAAATGAATTGTACTTCTTAAAAATACGTTAAAAATGCTAATATAAGGCAACTTCCTCTTACCTCTGGAGACAGCCTGGAGGTTATCTTTATGACTCAGTGAAGAAAACCCCTCTGTACTGATGGGATAGCTGAGCTGAAGTTAGGAATTTAGGGAGTAACAAGAAATCCCCTCTCCAAATATAAGTTTGTAGAATCCCTTTCTCTGTAGTCTAGGACAGGAATCAGAGTGCAAATATTGCTCGGCACCTAATCAAAACACAGGCTTCCCCTTTGCTCTCACTTTTAATGCATTGGCACCTGTGCAGGAAAAGAGCAGAAAAGGAACGCATGCTCTGCAGGCTTCCATGGCCCCTTCTGTGTTCATCTGTAAACTGGACGTTGGAGAATCCCTGCACGGAGGCATGCACACAGCTGACTCCTCCTTGGGTACTGGCCTGATCAACAAACAGTATGTTATATACTCCATGAGGGCCACATGGTTGAACTTGGGTCTGACAAAATATCTTGTCTTCTGGGCTCACCTAGAATCCTCTTAAGGTCAGGACGGCCACTTGTAGTAGCCCTAGGTCACTGACATCAGGAGTCTCCACATTCCTTTGCCTCGACCAACTGGTCACCCTGAGTGTTGTAGAAACTAGACTTATTCTGGTTCATAGAGGCACAAGTTCTCCATATTACTCTTTTTAATATAACTTCCTTCACTAAAAATGAGGTTGGGAAAGTATTTTGAAGATTAAATTCTTGAACAGGCCCTCAGAATCAGGAGGTTCCCAGTATTTCTGCTGTTCTTTCAATTTTTCCAGAATCAATCTCCTTTCTCCATTTACCCTGTCATCTCTGTCATTAAAACGCAATTCTCGGGGCACCCGGCTGGCTCAGTTGGAAAAGCATGAGACTCTTGATCTCGGGGTCATGGGTATGACTGCAACCTTGGGTGTAGAGATTACTTAAATAAATCAACCTAAAAAATAAAAATAAAATATGATTCTCTGTTAATTCCACTTGTCTTTGCCTTGGGACCACCTAGCCTGGGGTTTGGTAAAGTTTTTGACTCCATGACTGTCAACCATTTGTCTTTCCATTATTCAAGGACTCGAGCTTTCGCTGCATTCCCCCTATACCACTAACCGAATTTTATAGATGAGCAAAACTGAAGCTCAGACAATATATAACTCAACAGATCTAATTTCAACATCTAACAAAAATAAACTGACTATAATCCACCTATGATTATGGATCCCTTTACTTTTTTTTTTTTGGACTATTTTGCTCTTAGACTTTTCCAGATATTCTACCTAATTAGCTGCCAGTGTTACTCATCTAAATATCTTTGTTATTATTTTCTCTAAGTCGATATACCATCAATTCAAGAGGAGAAGAATAGGTTTAAGACTGGAGATTGGTAATATCTGTTCAGGGGGTCAAGCCTTAATCACAAAATCTCCTATATTTTGAATGATACGATAGGGGAGATAAACCTTTCTTTTTCTCTACCTTCCCACATTCAATAGCTGGAGGACCTGCAAATAAAGTTGACAGAAGACAGATTAACAAGAAAAAAAAAAAAAAAACAAGAACAGATTTCGTTATATCAGAATGCACTGGAGTTCGCAAAGAGACATGATTCAAGGAGGGAATTAGTATTTGGGGCATATGCGCACACATGTATACGTATGTATGTATATATGTGTGTATATATGTATATATGTGTGTATATATGTATACATACACACATATCATTTTAGGCGAGACAAAGGAAAAGGAGTTGGGGGTTTCTGGTGGTAACTTATGGGAAGTTAAGGGAAGGAAAAGTAAATAGGGTTGTTCAGAAAGGTTTGTCATGCAAATAAGAGTCACCTCTGGGGCTCAGAGTTCTCTGGAGGAGTTCTCATCTTGATAGGGCAAGAGACACGCCTTTATAAATGGAAATTTATGTTCTGCTTTTAGACTGGGAGAGGGGAGAGAGCTAATTTCCTTTAGCTCAAGACAATCCTTACGCCAAGGTGGCACATTTGGGGGTAGGGTGCTTGGTTTTCTTCATACCCAAGAGCCTGAACAGGTAACGCTACTGATTTGGTATTGGCACACAGCACCCCCATTGTTATTTCTGTTTCCTGCAAAGGGGAATAAGCTCCTTAAGGGGAGGAGAAATGGTTTCTTTAGTTTCAAGTTCATAGTGTTCCCTCTTAAAAGCTACCCTTTGTTCAGTGCCCATGCTACGTCACGTGATGTGGATACGTTCTCTCCAGGACACTTCAAGGTAATATAAACATCTCACTTTATAGATGAAGAAATTCAGGCTCAGAGAGGTGAACTGACTTACTAAAATTATTCAGCAAATATATAGCAGAGGACTCAGGCCTAGATCTGTGTTTCAGTCAGGATTCTCCAGAGAAGCAGAACCAAAAGGATATGTGTATACAGAGAAAGAATTTTATCCAATGGAATTACCCCCACGGGACTATGGAGGCTGGCAAACCCAAATCTGCAGGTGAGCCAGTAGGCTGGATACTCGGGAAGGAGCCAATGCAGTTCAAGCCCCAAAGCAGTCAGCTGTAGAACTCCCTCTCGCCTGGGGGAGGGCAGCTTTTGTACTGTTTAGGCCTTCAACTGTTTGGATGAGGCCCACCCACACCATGGAGGGCAATGTTAATCACATCCAAAAACACCCTCACAGAGACATCCAGAATAACGTTGGACACATAAAAGTAACTATCAGCATCTGTTAACAGCCAGTTCCACATTCATTTCTTCTTATTATACATAGGTTCTTCTCAAACATGGGTTAATTGAGGGGCACCTAGGTGGCTCAGTCGGTTAAGCATCCCACTTGGGTTCAGGTCATGATCTCGCAGTTTGTGGGTTCGAGCCCCGTGTTGGGCTCTGTGCTGACAGCTCAGAGCCTGGGGCCTGCTTCGGATTCTGTGTCTCCCCCCTCTCTGCCCCTTCCCATGCTCACGCTCTATCTCTCTCTGTCTCTCAATAATAAATAAACGTTAAAAAAAAAATGGGTTAATTGGTGACCTTGAGTCAGGTTCAAGCCCTGCACACTGCTCTTGGGCAAAAGCTTCCCCATCTTAGGTGAAATATATAATCAGTTCTATGTAAAAGGTCTTATTTACAAAGAAAATCTTTAAGGGATTTTCTGCCTCCTGAAACATAAAAAGCAAACCTTATATGAGTGGTTATAAAGAACACAACCATTCTCTAAGCATCCTAGCCACAGAGCCAGCTTGAGAGACCTCCAGGTAAATTTTAGAAACCCATCTAATACAAGGAAATAACAAGAGGTTAGGTTGTTATATTTAAGCAAGGCCATTTTATTCTTACTTTCTGAGAGAAGAGCAAAGGAGAATAAAAACAGGCCGATCACATGCTGGGAATCGATACCATGTGTAATGAAGTTCCCCTAAAGTTGCAGTTATATTTTAGCTTACTTTATATAGCAATTTTGCTCTTAAAATATTTAAAATTTTTTGATTAAAACCAAAAAATGATGGCTTCAAACAAACCCATTCCCCAGTCTTTCTGTCATTCTGGAAAGTTTCACTGGTGGGTTTGAGACTAGAAGCTGAGTGGTAAGGTCAGTAGAAATGGTTGGGGAGGGGATGTCCAGTTAAAAGAGGAAGTTTGCAAGTGATCTGGGATGGAAAAGCTTTGGAAACATAGTCTTGTCTGTTCTTTCAGCAAAAGGGCCCTGCATGGAACCCGATGGCCCAAGGCATCCAGTATTTTATTTTCATTTTGGTATATCAAGGTAAAATACACACAACATAACATTTACCATTTTAACCATTGTTAAGTTTACAATACCGTGGCATTAAGTGCATTCACAAGGTTGTACCACCAACACCACCACTGCCAAGACTTTTGTCATCATTTCAAACTCTGTACCCATTAAACAGTAAGGCCCCTAGTAATTTCTGATTTACTTTCTATCTCTAAGAATGTGTCTATTCCAGGTAACCTACATATGCAGAATCATACGGTTTTTGTCCTTTTGTGACTGGCTTCTTTCACTTGGCGACATGTTTTCAAGGTCCCTCCATGTTGTAGCCTTTATTCCTTTTTATTTACAACTTTATTCCTTTTTATGGCTGGATAATATTCCATGGCATGTGTATACACCACATTTTGTTCATTTCTCAATCCGACTTATTATTTGAGAAGATGTTCACCGAGAACAAAAAGGATGTTTTCTCAAAGGATAAAAAGACATTCCTTTCTGTTGAACAGGATGTGGTAGGCAGGTATCAGTGTGAGGTACGTAGCTAAAAGCACACGGATAGCATTGCCTGGATTGGCACGAGAGCCCAATAAAAATCCTTCCCTATTGCCTTAAATAGGTAATCCTAGTTTGCTAAGAGTTTTGGGTTTTTTTGTTTGTTTTTTTGTTTTAACAAGAATGGATATTGTATTTCTACATACTAACAACAAACCATTGAAATGGAAATTATAAGAAAAAAACACCTTTTAAAATAAGATCAGAAATATTTAAGAATAAATCTCACACAACTAAAATATCTGTCCACTGAAAACTATAAAATACTGCAGAGAGAAACTAAAGAAGGTCTAAACAACTAAGGAGATATA
Organism: Panthera onca; assembly: GCF_046562875.1. Taxonomy (NCBI): domain Eukaryota; kingdom Metazoa; phylum Chordata; class Mammalia; order Carnivora; family Felidae; genus Panthera; species Panthera onca. Next base: position 189,597,529 of record NC_138342.1, on the reverse strand, counting down.
TACCATGTTCTTAGAAAGAGGACTGATACAACATTGTTAAGATGAGCATTCTCCCTGAAATTGACCTCTCCAGTGCAATTCCAATCAGAGTCTCAGCACGTTTGTATGTGTGTGGAAAGTAATAAGCTGATTCTAAAATTTTTCTTTTTTAAAATTTACATCTAAATTAGTTGCATATAGTGCAACAGTGATTTCAGGGTATATTCCTTAGTGCCCCTACCCATTTAGCCCATCCCCCCTCCCACAGCCCCTCCAGAAACCCTCAGTTTGTTCTCCATATTTATGAGTCTCTTCTGTTTTGTCCGCCTCCCTGTTTTATTATTTTTGTTTCCCTTCCCTTATGTTCATCTGTTTTGTCTCCTAAAGTCCTCATATGAGTGAAGTCATATGATTTTTGTCTTTCTCTGACTGACTCATTTCACTTAGCATAATACCCTCCAGTTCCATCCACATAGTTGCAAATGGCAAGATTGCATTCTTTTTGATTGCTGAGTAATACTCCATTATGTATATATGCCACATCTTCTTTATCCATTCATCCATCAATGGACATTTGGGCTCTTTCCACACTTTGGCTCTTGTCGATAGTGCTGCTATAAACATGGGGGTGCATGTGTCCCTTCGAAATATCACACCTGTATCCCTTGGATAAATGCCTAGTAGTGCAATTGCTGAGCCATAGGCTACTTCTATTTTTAGTTTTTTTGAGAAACCTCCATACTATTTTCCAGAGTGGCTGCACCAGCTTGCATCCCCGTGATTCTAAAATTTTTATGGAAATGTAAAAGACCTAGAATAGCCAAAACAAGTTTTTTGGTTTTTTTTTTTAAGAGCTGAATTTAAAAAGAAGGGGATTAATATGACTAGATCACAAAGCTTACTCTAAAGGTACAGTCATTGAGAAAGAATAATTTTGGCATGAAGATAGACAAATAAAGTGAGGGAGCATAAGAAAAAGTTGAGACAGGGGACAGGGGACCCACACATGAATGGAGAATCAATGTTTTACAAAGATGCAAAAGCAAGTAAATGGAGAATGAGTCTTTCCTATTTTTCTACTGTGTCATCTCAACAAATGATGCCAATGCAATTGGTAATCCATACACAAAAAGCTCAATCCATACCTTGCACAATATATGAAAACTATGGATCATACAACTAAATGGAAAACCTAAAACTGTAAAACTTCTAGAAGGAAATATTTGTGACCTTGGGTTAGATCTCTTACATATACCACCATAAACACGATGCATTCAAAACAAATTGATTAACTTTAACTTCATCAAAATGTAAAACACCTGCTCTTCAAAAGATGCTATTAAAACAGACAAGTCACAAGCTAGGAGAAAATATTGTCAAAGCACATATCTGAAAAAGGGCTTATATCCAGAACATATAAAGAATTCTCAAAATTCAATAATAAAAAAACAAATCCGATTTTTAAGTGGTCAAAATATTTTAACAGACCCCTCACTGAAGAAGATAAAATAACTACATGAAAATACGATCAACAGAATTTGTCATTAGAGTAAATTAAAACCATAATGAGACACCGTTATACCTTATTAAAATGGTCAGAATCTAAAAGACTGAACACAACAAGTTTTGCGAGAACGTGGAGGAATCGAGCCCTCACATACTGCTAGTAGGAGTGCAAAATAGTGTTAAGTATTTTGGAAAATAGAGTGGCAGTTTCTTAAAAATTTAGATACACACCTATTATATGATCCACTCATTCCACTCCTAGATTTTACCTAAGAGAAATGGAAGCATGTGTCCCTCCAAAGACTTCTACATGCATGTTCATAGAAGCTTGATTGGCAATAGCCCAAAACAAGAACCGACCCAAATGTCCTTCGACAAATGAATAGATAAACACGCTGTGGTGTTATCTGTGCAAATGAAATAGTACTCGGCAATGTAAAGGAATAAACTGTTGATGTATGACAGCACAGACGAATGTCCAGATTATGCTGAACAGAAGAAACTAGAGAAAAAGATGCAGGATGTGTGATTTCTATATATAATTTTGGAGAGTACGAGCTAATCTATAGTGGCAGAAAGCAGATGGGCTTTACTTGATGGGGGCTAGAGATGGGGGAGGACTCACAGAGGGGCACAAGGAAGTGAAACTTTTGGTGGTGATGGATGCTCATCATCGCAGCTGTGGCGATGGTTCTGTGGGTAGCTGCATATGACAAAACTTCTCGAACTGTACACTTTAAATACGTGCACTCAAATATTGTACATTTTGCCATATGTCAATTACGCTTCAATAAATCTCGAAAAAATCCACCACTTTGTGCTCCACACACTATTTCTCCAGTTTAAAAAGCCCCTTCTGTGGTTACGACCACATTTATTGGGTGAGAGACCCTATATCGATGTCAAGTTACAGCTCACAGCGGGATCATCGGTCCTTATAAGTGCCTGTTGAGAAAGGCCAGGCATCTTCAAGATGCGAAAATGCGTGAGGAAACTAGACTGGAGGCAACTGGGGAGGCAACATGGATACGTGGAAGGTAAACAGGACAGATGTGGGTTCAAGTTGCAGTGCTGCTGCCCACAGCAGAATGACTTAGAGGTGGCTTCTTAATTTGTCACAGTATATCAGCCAGGGGTACTTGGTCACGAGCATCAGAAACTGATTCAGGCAAAGATTTGGAGCAGATAAGAACCAACAGCTCCAAAGCATCTCGATGGCAGAAACCAGATCTTAATAGTTTTATCCAGAATTTTCCTCCCTCTGCTCATGAATCAAATTCCAGAGACAGAGCATCCAATGGGACCAGTCCAAGTCACATGCATGCCCCTTGACCAGGAGGGGGATGCACATCTTCTTAGCAAGTACAGCAGAAGGGATTTGGGATGCTATCAGCAAATGAAGGTAGGATAGAGGCTTGGTGCAAACAACAAATGGCACTTTATCAGTTATATATTGCTGACTATAGATTTAGTGGCTTAAGAAAATAACGATTAGGGGCACCTGGGTGGCTCATTAGGTTGAGCACCTAAGTTTTGATTTTGGCTCAGGTCATGATCTCATGGCTCATGAGACTGAGCCCCAAGTCGGGCTCCGTACTGACAGACAGAAGCCTGCTTGAGATTCTCTTTCTCCCTCTCTCTCTGCCCCTCCCCCATTCACACACTCTCTAGCTAGCTCTCTCTCTCTCAAAATAAGAAAAAAGAAAACAGTGATGATTTCTTATTTCTCATAAATCTGTGGGTCACCCGGGTGGTTCCTCTTCTAGTTTTGTCTGGCTTGCTCACGTAGTTGCTTTCAGTGAAAGGCAACTTGTTGGAAGGTCCAAGATGGCCACACTCACACGCGAGAAGTGGGTACTTGGCTGTCAGCTGGTGCATTTTGTTTCTTCTCCACACAGCCTCACATCCTCTAATAGGGCTATACATGCTGCTGTTATAGGCATTATAGGACAATGGTCCAAATGAATGAGGGCAGAACCTGCCACACCTCTTGAGCGGGGGCTCCGGAACTCACATGCATGTCTCTTCTGGCACGTTCTATAGGCCAGAGTAGGTCACAAGGTCCTCACAATTCTGGGAAGGGGGAGGCGGTGAAGAACTAAACTGCGCTGCTGCATGGGAGGGACGGCTAGGTTACACTGCAAAGAGCGTGCATACTAGAGAGGGACGTTTAGCCACTAAACAAGCAACCAGTGCCATTAAAATATTTTCCTCATTATGAAATTAGACTAATAACTAAATTCTAGAGTTATTTTGATAATTAAATATAATAACATATTTGGGAGCCTTGACATATAAAAAACACTTGGTGAAAGCATACCTGTTATTAATGTCATTAAAGGTTAAGGTTATAGGGGCACCTGGGTGGCTCAGTCAGTTAAGCGTCGACTTCAGCTCAGGTCATGATCTCACGGCTCATGAGTTTGAGCCCCACGTCAGGCTCTGTGCTGAAAGCTCAGAGCCTGGAGCCTGATTCAGATTTGGTATCTGCCTCTCTCTCTGTCCATCCCGCAATTGCATTCTCTCTCTCTCTCTCTCTCTCTCTCTCAAAAATAAATGAACACTAAAAAACATTTTTTTAAAAAAGACTAAGGTCAGAGACAGGCCTCCCTCAAGGAAAATTTCTTCTTTTAAAATACTTGTGTTGTTGGGGTGCCTGGGTGGCTCAGTTGGCTGAGCGTCCAACTTCAGCTCAGGTCATGATCTCACAGTTCATGCGTTCGTGGGTTTGAGCCCTGTGTCGGGCTCTGTGCTGACAGCTCAGAGCCTGGAGCCTGTTTGTTTCGGATTCTGTGTCTCCCTCTCTCTCTGCCCCTCCCCTGCTCATGCTCTATCTGTCTGTCTCTCTCTCTGTCTCTCTCAAAAATAAACAAACATTAAAAATTTTTTTAAATAATAAAAATTAAAATAAAATACTTGTGTTGGGGAAAATGGGTGGCTCAGTTGGTTGAGCACCCGACTCTTGGTTTCAGCTCAGGTCACGATCTCACGGTACACGAGATCGAGCCCCGAATCTGGCTCTGTGCTCACAGCGCAGAGCCTGCTTGGGATTCTCCTTCTCTGTCTGCCCCTTCCCACACTCGTGCACACTCTCTCTCAAAATAAATAAACATTAAAATAAATACAAACGATAAAATACTTGCGTAACTTCTTTTCCGGCTTGGTGGAACCTGCAGGACATACGGCAGGAACTGAATTTTGCTAAATTTGGGGGGTAAAGTGCTGCCTATCCTTTCCTTTCTGTAAATTCCAAAATACAGGTGGAATAGGGGATTAAACACAGTGAAACGGTAGTTTGGTTTGCCTTCAATGTTTGTGTTTAGTTTATATGTGTCTACGTCGGTCAGTGTCCAGTCAGCAGGACAGAAACTACTATAGGAATTTCAAACAGAGGGGCGGTTCACAACATGTGAAGGGCTGGAGGAAAATGAAAAGGAAGCTGAGATCATTCAGAGATCAGTAACAGCAGGAAGCGACTACCATCCCAAGGCTGAATGAGCCCAAGAAAAAATGGTGTGATCCAGAATCCGCAGCCGCTCTGCTGCTGAGGCTGCTGGTATACCCACTGCTCCACTGCTCTTGTCGGGCCGTCTTTCAGGAAGCCAGGAGGCTGAACTCCCACCCAGGGTTGCCTGTCACTGCTGCTGCTGCCTGAGCCAGAGCCAGAGCTCGGGAACTCTGCCCTGCAGAGGCTGCAGAAGCCCCCCTGCCCCACTGCTGTTGAAACTCTACCACCTGAGCACAAACCCACATTCACCTGCTGTTGCCAAAGCCTTCAGCAGACATGGAAGAAAAATTGGCTTTTTCTCCCACCTCCCTTGCAGCCTCCCACTGCTGTCTGCCCCACGGGTAGAAGCTAAGTGGAAGCCAGCCCGCTGGGGAGTCTGGGAAGTGTAGTTCACAGGCTTCCGGTCCCTCTGGAGAAAGGCGGGAAGGGTGGGAATGGAGTCAAGAGCCGGCAAAGAGCAAGCAGCCCAGCGTATGAGTCACACACAGATGTTTCACGTAGCGCCGCTGTGTGTACCTCCAGATGTTTTCTGTTCGGGTCTGTGGGAAGCAAAGGGAACATATGTTGACTTGTTTCAAAACTTCTCGTAGAACGCTATCATGCCACGTTTAACCATCTGATAATCAAACCCCTCTCCCTCGCGGCCATTTACTCCGTTCCTCCTTGGGCTTTGGCAGGGGATGTGTAAACACTGGCAAAAACTTGCATTTCACACTCACTGTGCAAGATACCAGGGAAATCTTCCTAGTCTCCTGCCTCCTACCCACTTGAGAGCGTTTCATTAAATACCCGATGCCTGTGTACATTGTATGGGACCGCTTATGCGAAGGGACAGCAGAGCCCTTATTTTGCCTTCAACGGGTCCCAAAGGTGCTCCTGGTTTTCTCTTCAAAACTGTCATCTTTTATCAGTGATCGCACATGAAGGGCAACAGAATGTGCCACCCCAAAATATGACATAGCACCCCCAAATATGCTGCTTCAGTGAGTTTTTCTTTACATTTTTTATTATTTTTTTAATGTTTATTTATATTTGACACAGAGAGAGACAGAGTGTGAGCGGAGGAAGGGCAGAGAGAGAGGGAGACACAGAATGTGAAGCAGGCTCCAGGCTCTGAGCTGTCAGCACAGAGCCTGATGCAGGGCTCGAACCCACAAACTGTGAGATCATGACCTGAGCTGAAGTCAGACACTTAGCCAACTGAGCCACCCAGGCACCCCAGTGCTTCTGTATATTGATTATTTTGAGCTGTAAGCAAATACGGGGAGAGGCTTTCTCTGAACTCCCCTCATCTGCCTAAAGGCAGATACTCCAAGAGGAACTCAGTTGTCATAAATCCCCTCCTGTGAGTCTCATCAACCTGGGAGAACTGACTCTTGTCACAGGAAAGGAGCCTAGAAGTCAACCCCGCACCCAAACTAACTTTGTCACAAACTGTCACACCACCCATCTATTCTTCCAAGGGCCCATTTTTCTTTCCTAAAAATCATTTCCTCTCTCCTGAAAGGCCTATATTCTCCTTCCCCTTTCTCTATTAAGATGGCTTTTAAACCCAAATCCTAACTCACTTGAGTTGTTCATTTGTCCCTGAGTATCTCCCACACACATAAGTATACATGTAAATGCATACACATATACATTATATTAGTATATACAGGTATATACAGGAGGTATACATGTTAATGAACATCTGTTTTTCTCTTGCTAATCTGTCTGCTATCACAGAGGTCTCGGCTAAGAACTCAGAAAGGGAGAGGGAAATTATTTCTCCTCTCCTGCACACATGAAGTCTGGATGCACAATAATGCTAATGAGCTAGCAATAACTGTCCCTTATGAAACAAGGTCATTTCCCCTGGACACCTGAGCACAGACTTCTTTAGACTATTGGATTTTCTCTTAGGTTTATTGAGCCCGGTTTTCCCTTCATGGGCACAAATCAAGCTGCTGCCTGCAAGACCAGCCCTGGAAAGGAGACGGGTAGGACAAGTGTGATAGGGCAGAAGACACTCTGACAAATGAGGCTTGGTCGGAGCTCAGGGGAACTCTATCCTGACGCTGGAATTGGCTTCTCAGGTAAAATCAGGTCACACTGAACAGTGAAGGCAGTTGTAAAAATGGAAAGTGAAGCAAGGCTTGTTTTGGAAGTGGCCGTCCCTGGGACCTCGAGGCAGCTTAGATCCCTGGCTGGGGCTCCCGAAGGGGCTCCAGCTAAGGCAATGTCAGGGGTACAGCTGCACATGGGGCATTTCGGGGTGTACGGATGGCACATTACAAAGAAGTTTAAAGATGGAAACCAGCTCTACTGTTTTCTCTTTCCAATCCTGACAATGACCTTCTAATATCATGTTCTTTTCGGGAAGTGGGGAGCTTGGGGGACCTCACAGCTGAGGAGCAGCAGAGCCAGATTCAATGCCCTGTCTGTTCCACCCACACAGAAATGTGAACAAATCCCTGTGACTGGCTCCCCCTAAGGAGCCTGAGGAACAAGCCTCCACTGAGCGTTTGTCGTGTGCCAGGCACCGTGCTGTGTGTTTGACACGCACATTATGTATTTTAGTCTTCCCAAGTACCCTGAATGGTAGGTATTGGTGCGCCCATTTTACAGGGAAGGATCATAAATAAAGTCTAACATTGTAACAATACACAGAAGACTCAAACCCAGGTCTGGCTTATTCCAAAGCCATACTGTTTCCATGACAACAGCCTCTCTAGAGAGAGCACAGCATGGAAGAGGACTGGGGGTGGATGACTGGTGTGGACAGATGTGTGTGGAAACAGGAGAGGGGAGAGCCCAGGTCTGGAATGACCACGCACGCGTCACAGTTGCCTTACCCCTCAGGTCCCCTCTTCCCTGCCAGCGTCTCTCAGTGGCGCACACTACCTGGGCCACTTCCTTTTATTTTTTGCCAGAACCCAGTATAATTTTGAATTTGGGATCCCAGACGAATGTTTCTGCTGATCTCCCCCACAGCGGGGCCCCTTCCCTGCCACTTTCGCTGCCTACATCCCAACCTACCAGCTCTAGGAGTAGGGCCTTTCATTCTACACAAGGCCTCCCCCTTCATAAGGCTGTAAATACAGCTGGGCAGAACCTAAGCCTGCTCTTTAATTGCTATCCCTGAAGACCCATGACATCACTGTGCACCCAGGGGATGGTCTCTAAATATCCTCTGACCAACTGAAAAAACACATTAACCTTTAAAAAAAAAAAAAAAAAAAAAAAGCCCCAGCATTTTAGGAAAAGCATAGCCACTCAAGTCAGTTTCATGGGGCTCACTTTGGGAGTTGCAAGCAACATTTTGAATAGCTACAAAGCATGAAGAAGTCAGTGGCATTGAGCAAAACGAAAGAAGTAAACTAAAATATGTTGCCATTTTTCAAAAATCTCTTCCTTTTAAATTTGGTGTCACGGGACAGTATTTCCTGCCTAGGCAGCTTGGCATGTCCTCACCCCACATACCCCGCTCCCCTGTGAAGAAGAAAAAAAAGGAGGAAAAGGAATCTTGTGCTATTGGGAAATTGCTGGCTAAAATTTCCTTCTATCTCAACACTTTGTCCTCCTAACCCAGTTCTGAGAATGATCTCAGTGGTCGAAAGGTTTACACATTTAAAGCCAGACAGAACTCAGAAATAGAGAGACGAGGGAAGAGTGACACCAACTGTCCCTCCTCCAGTTTGTGCACCGGCCACAACATACAGGAAGGAAGTCACAACTTAAAAATATAATTCACACAGAAGCATTCGGCCAACATTTAAATCTTAATCTGAAGTCTCACGATTCCCACACTGACACTGGAGAAAGATCCAATGTCATTAATCGTCACACGGACACCTTAGACCATCTCCTCTGAGCTGGGATCATCCTGGGAGAGCTGCCTCAGCATAGCCGGTGGAGTGCCCTCTGATGAGAACTCTGCCCATGGCTGGATTGGAGTCCCACATCCATACTCCCCCATGTTGTGGCTATGTCCTTGTGCCTAGTGGTAAATTCCCCAGGCTTTATGACACGTCCTTGGACCTCCTCAAGTTCCACTTGAGAAGGGTTTTGGAACTTGCCTCCTGACTCTAACGATAGGTGCAAAAAGCTTGTCATTGCCAAAGAAGCATTCATCAAAGTCTCTGTTCTTCCACAAAAGGATCCAAGTAAGGCTTCCTCCACTGGAGCCTGCCCACCAGACAGAGGTCCAAAGGCGCGGTCTGGTCACACTCAGAGCCCAGGAGGAAATTTCAGTGTCTCCACCCAGAGATCAACGGGGTTTTAATCCCTTGAAGTCAATGGACTTCTCCAGATTGCCTTTCAGTAAAAGGTCTGTTCTGACTTCTGATATGCATATCTATTTTCATTTTTTTAGATCACTTCCCGGTAACAGCCAGGACTCACAGATGACCGACTCCTTTTATAACACCCCAGTTGGCCTCAATTCCTCCCCAATGCCTGCTCCCTGATGGTAAGGTTCTGCTACCCAGAGGTCAGTGTGAGGCCAATAGGAGAGCCATCTGGCACCCAGGACATGGGAAGTCATCATTTTAATCCACTGACCATCTGGGTCTGTTAAGAGGCCTGTGTCTGTGGCCTGGTGCTCCGTTAGAAAAATTGTTTTTCTGAATGTAGACTCCAAATCATCACTCCATACAAATGAAGTAAGATACCTCGCCCCAGATATGCCTTCAAGGTACTGCTCCTTGACTCTTGGTACACGAAGACCTTACTCAACCCTTCTCCCTGCCTGGCTGATGTGAATTGTGTATTTATCAGCCGACCGAAGTTCTTTCCATCCTGGTTTCGCAGGCCTCCCCTGATCAGTGTTACGAGTTGCATAAACAACCTTATCTTTTGGCAGCAGCTTTGAAAAACATGTAAGTCCTTTTCTTTTTCCTCCAGTGCTCCCCCGCCCCGCGCCGGGTACTGTACTGAGCTAGTGCTGACTCTCTAGACTTTTCCCTGGAGCATTGTCCTGGAATATAGTAGGTGGAAAAAAACCACCTGATCATGTTGCTAATCCAGTGGGATGATGGGAGTTCATTTCTCTGTGATGTTAATTGAAGGCCAAGGTCCACACTACTTCATGTGCCTCTTTTAGAACACCAAGGCCAATATCATTGTCACTGCACCAGTTTATCATGGGCCCCCTTGGAAGCAGGTGGGTGTGGCCGGACAAGGATTTGCTGAACAAGGGGCAGGCAAATATTTACACCTGCAGGTGCTGCTCACGAGCGGGCGGGGCTGAGGGCGCTGCACCGAGAAAGCTCCCTCCATAACCCTTTCCTCCTCTTGCTTTCCACAGTCCCCATTTAAACCTAGTTTAATCGATCCTCTTTTTAAAGTCTTCCAAAGGAGGACTGATAATTGCCCTCGAAAGAGCTCCTTAATGCGTAATTTAAATCCAATTCACTTACATATTCAATCTGTGCCTTATCGGCACTTACTAATCCATTGCGCAGAACTCATTTTTCATTAGTATTTCTTGAATACGTGACTGGAAAAAGTTGCACACACATAGCTCATCCTCCAGTCTCTTTCTGAATCTTGTGATCGTGACAGAGCACCCCCTCTAAGTCACATTTACAAGTCCCCCAGCGGCCTGCCTTCTTTTCCGGGTTGTGTGGCCTCAGTTTCCCCCGGTTGTCCTTGTGGCTCTCTTTTGAATGCCCTTAAGGACTTATTACTTCTCTGACTGGGCATGCTGTGCGGCCCAGACATTAAGCCATCACTGAGTTACTTCTGAACGAACAGCAGGCAAACAGGCAGGAGAGACTCTAGAAAAGCTGTGATGAATGCACGCTCTTTTGGAACAAAGGATAAGGCCAGCCCCAAGTCCAGTACCACAAACAGGATAGATCTGGCAACTGGCAAGGACAGAAGCACCACACAAAGATCTTCTAGGGTGCACAGTGAGGAGCCCGGGGCCCTTCCGAGCGCAACTGTCATCTTCCAATTTAGAGGATGCATTTGAAGGGCAAAGCGGGGAAAGAGGCACCGAGAGGAATGTGGGCAGGAGGAGGAGGTGGAGGAGTGGGGACCGACCCCACAGGTCAGGGAGGATGAAGAACAGACGTGGGGTAAGAGTGGCTCAGGCTGAGAAATGGGTACAAATTCATTGTACACATTAATATACAGGAGGTTCTAATATCTGTCCGTGGGGTGTGCATTTGAAGGCCACCTCCCCACCCTATGGTGATTTTGTTGGTGAGGCTTTTTCTCTCAATGATATCTGTGATAGGCAGAGGCACTGAAATTGTGGAAGGACCTTGTGCTGGAAAAGTTGGAAAAGCGTGCATGTCTAGAACCTGCTCTTGTACATTTTTATTTCCTCTAAGAGTTCCAGGGCCACAAAATCACAGGAGGCTGACGTGAAGGGGGAGTTACAGGGGCGAGACAGCTTGAAGGATACGTGAGGAAGTCACAGTGTACGTATGCGGGAGCGTAGGGGTGGCACTGCCTCCTTGAGAGAAGCTTCTTGGTGCCTGCAGTCCAAGACCATGAGAAACAACCCCGAGGATAGGAGGTCTGCCACCTGCAGCCATCGTGACTGTGCCAGCCGCTGGTACTGGAGCCAAACACAGTTCACCAGGCACACCCCAGGTTGGATGGTGCCGCCATTGTTCTTCGCTCCGCCTGGAAGTTACTCCATACCCTCCACAGTCTTACCCATTCTCAAGGCTCTGCTCAAGGCCACCAGCAGGAGGCCTTTGCCACCACACTGCCACCTTCATTTAAATTCCTAGCGCTCACTGTTTCCACCAATTACAGTCTGCTTTTGCTCAATTATTCCAAGCAGATCACCATTTGGAAGCAATGATCAGCAAGGGTTTCAGAGTTAAATAGAAAGTTTTAGCACCAAATGAAAACTCGAAGAAAATCTGAGACTCCGAGCATCTCGCCAAAGCGTCTCCCATTAGTGCAAGTAGGAACTGGTTTCATAACTTCAAGAAATTGGACTTTCCAATATGTCTAGGGAAGTTGTAAGTGGAAATGAAGAATTTGCAGAGACATTTCCTCCAGTGCTTAAAAAGAAATGATTGACCAAGAAGGCTATCTCAGGATTGTACTTAAAAAAAAAAAAATGTTTATTTTATTTTTGAGGGAGAAACAGCATGAGCGGGGGAGGGGAAGAGAGAGGGACAGAAGATCTGGAGCTGGCTCTGCGCTTAATAGCAGTAAGCCAGATGCGGGGCTCGAGCTCACAAACCATGAGATCATGAGATCACGACCTAAGCTGAAGTTGGACACGCCACCAACTGAGCCCCCCAGGCATCCCAAGATTGTACTTTTAATTTTCATGAAGCAGATCACTATCAGAAACAACTGCCCTATGAACGTTCCATTCTCAAGGAGAAAGCAAGAGGTAAATGCCATGCCAGCAGAGATTAACTGTACCAGTATTTTTATTGGTGTTGTTATTGTTTTAGTAGTGCTCTGATTCTAAACTCCATAAGCTTTGAGTGATTTGCCACAATCATACTTTCACTTAGAGCCCAGTTACTTTTCATGCTTGATTTTACAGACAGAAGTATTTGTTGTTGTTGTTTGTTGTTGTTGTTGTTGTTGTTTTAGTAGGGCAGGATACATATATCGCATTATAGTAGAAAACCCAATATTTGACAATTTCTGGCTACTGACCCATCATGGCACCATTTTCTGGATTTGTGTCTCATTTAACTTTGCTGTTTGTATTAGTTTCCTATTGCTGCTGTAACAAATTACCACAAGATCAGTGGCTTAAAAAAAACACACACACAAATATCTTATCTCATGGTCTGAAGAGGAGAAGTCCAAAACAGGTCTTACTTACTGAACTAAAATCAAGATGAGGCAGAGCTCTGTTCCCTTTTGCCTTTTTCAGCTTCTAGAACCTGTTTTCATTTCTTGGTTCATAGCCAACATTGGCCAGTCAATTCTCATATTGCATAACTGACTTCCTTGCCTCCCTCTTTCACATAAAGGCCCCATGTGATTACACTGGGCCAAGCTGGATAATCCAGGCTAACTTCCCATCTCAGAGCTTTGATTTTATCATATCTACACATTCTTTTGTTGTGTAAAGGAACACATGCACAGTTTCCAAGGATTAGGGTGTGGACCTTTTAGGGACGCCATGATTCTGCTACCACTCTGTTACCCTTCTGTGTGTTCGCGCTTCCTTGAATGCCTCTTTGTCTTTTTATTCCCCACAGCAATTGCCCAATTCAGATACACATAGGCTATGTTTAAATTAACTTTCCTTCCTCACTCTTGATTTGAATAACACCCAGGTGTACTCTCAGGCATGGGTTGAGTTGACCCAACTACGGCATCTTTCCTACCTTCCTGCTGGGATACAAAGGTGATTAACTACTGCCCCAATTTTCAATAACGTTGCCTTGCAAGATGTTCAAGATGACTGGTCAGCATCCAGGCTTTTAAAAACATGAATAACACATATATCTAAAGACAAGAATAAGTGCAAGACAGGATCAAGCGCAGTTTTACCGAGCAAGGAGAGAGCTGGAATTAAAGGAGCAGACAACCAAGGAGAAAGAGAGTCCAAGTGGGTCCATTCTCTCCACATTTTGAATAAGGTCTTGGGGAAAACTGAAGTGAGTGGGGGCAAGATAAAGTGTGCAAAGATGTAGCATAGACATTAGAACCCAAAGGGCACCTGGGTGGCTTAGTCGGTTGAGCATCCAACTCTTGATTTCCACTCAAGTCCTGATCCCAGGATTGTAGGTGCGAGCACATTGGGCTCTGTGCTGAGCAAGGAGCCTGCTTAAGATATTCTCTCTCTCTCTCTCTCTCTCTCTCTCTCTCTCTTTCCCTCCCTCCCTTTGCCCCCCCCACCCCTACTTGGCACACTCTCATGTTCTCTCTCTCTCTCAAATTAAAAAAATGAGATCCTTAAAGATATCAAAGTATTTTTATGCTTAAATATATCCCAAGAGCAGGGAGTACACATTTTATTGAAAGCACTACAAATAAAATGTTAAAATGTAGAGACTCTTGGAGGGAAGGGGAGGGCAGGAGGGACTGATATAAGCAGTTCCTCAGGTCTTTCGCTTTGTCAGTCAGCTGCTGAGACAAATCACGGTTCCATGGACATGTCAAGTTTATCTCCATCTGCCCCAGAGCCCCTCTCCAATATTGTAGTCTTAGGATATAGTCACATTTCCCTGTACTTCCCGTCTCCCTGTATTAAAAGCACGATCTCCTCTGCCTAGTGTCCCCTCTGGTCTGCTTCATCTTTCCAGGTTTAGCTAAAACGCAACCAGACTCATCTCAATAAGTAAAGATTTTTCCCACTCCGGGACCCGTAGGGCACTTTGTTTGCAAAGTGCAGAGCACCGAACACGTGTGGCTTCAAATTCTGCAACAAAATCCACACAAACCTCTAAAAGCAGAATCCACTGTGGCTGCCTGTATTTTCCCAAGATAAGAAGATCACAACATCTTCCATCCAGGCCCTTCCGGAACCTTGCCAATAACCTGTCAAGGCACAAAGTCTAATTCTGTTTCATTTGAGTCTGGGCAGGGTTGTGGCTTGACTGCCACTGATAGAAGGCAGTGGAAACGGTGCTGCATGACTTCCAGATCACAAAGGCATTCATCGAGCTTTCGTCTTGCCGCGGAAGCACTTAAGCTTTGAGCCCTGAACCTCCATGTTAGCAGTCCAGCCACCCTGAGGCTGCCGTGCTGTGTGGAAACCACACCACATGGAGAGGCCCTGGATGGGTGCTCAGTCCATAGTGCTCATCTTCAAATACCTCATCCCAAATCAGGGACCAGATATGTGAGTGGAAGGAGTCCTCAGATCACTTTGTCCCCCAATTTCATTTCACTCCAGACATTATGGAACAACCCTAAGTGCTATGGGGCTGGGAGATGGTCCCTCCCATGATGACGGCACAGACGGATGAGGTCGTGCTGGCCTGGCTCTCACTCAGCCAAGAATGTCTAGGCCCCCAACATTATGGAACAGCCATTCCCACTATCTCGATTCCAAAACCACACAATCCATAAGCATAATAATAAAGTTGTTTTAAGCCACTAAACTTTGGGGGTGACTTCTTATGCAGCAACAGTGGCTGGGGTACCAGGTATGAACTATATAGGTATTTTCACTGAACTTACAACAGTAAGTAATCAGGGGTATCCTGATTCAGAGTTATGACCACAGCCATGAAGTCATCAGATAGACGAACGCCCAGGAAAACTAGGGCAGTGTCAGTGGATTCTCCAGTGCTGGATGAGAGAAAAGCATTATGAGCATCACTTCTAAGACAGTTTTTTGACTTGAAGCAAGAAAAGATATTTGGGGGGAGTCTATCACTTCTCTAGAAGAGAAAAGTGAGCAGAATTTGTGTGCCTACAGACTGCTGAAAATAGGCACAACTCCCTCCCCAGGACCCCCGGGTACACTGCCTTCCTGCTCTAGGGAAGACCACCACCCAACTTAGGCAGGAGGGGCCCCTGTGGGAGGAAAACAGCAAAGGACACATCTCAGACAGGTTAGGGATTTCCAGGCAGTCGCGGTAATAGTCCTTTCTGTTGTTTCTTATATATGTCTTTTTTATGCCACATTGTGGGTCTCACACACACACACACACACACACACACACACACACCACAGCTGACGGTGCACAGGACTTCCTGAAGCTTGGACAGAGTAATTGTTGCTGGGAAGAAAAGGGAAGTGAGTTTTGCCTTCTGTGGCTGACATGTGAGGGGCTGGGCAAACTTCCCAGTCCAAGGAATCTCTGTGACAGGCTCATAAAGGAAAGGAGAATAATCCCCACAGAAGTTGCTGAAGTGAAAGTGAGTTGTCCAAACACGGGACCCATTCATTATACGGGGAACGGCTGAAATGAAAAATAAAACTTGGTAGACTTTGTAACGTCTTGACAGTTAAGTAGACGTCAATCGATATTGTTAAGACATTTAGGAATCCAAGAAATTACTATTAGGACTATTCTTTTTCTTTGCTTAAGACAACTGAATAATTTTGCATGGACCAGGATGGGAATATGAAGTTCTTCGATGTTTCAATCAATCAATCAATCAATGATTACTGAGCAGGAAATTCCAAAACTCTTTGTTTGGATAAAGAAATTCCAAGAAAGAACTTTTTAAAGTCTGTAGTAAATGGATGTTTCCTTCCGTATTAGCTGTGATTTATTATGCATTACAGGTCTACTTGAGGCTCCAGACGTATATTTTAAATATCAGGCTTTCTTCTTCTTGTCCTAAAAGGTGTAATCATGAACTGAGTATTGGTTTAAGGGACTTCAGTCTTTCTTAGTGTAATCACCTGCCCAACATCCTCAATCATCTGATCACTAACTAGTCAAATCTCCAGTTTACCTATGGTGACCTTCTGGAAAAAGTCAATTACAGATCATCTTGTGTTAGTTACAATGGTGCTGGCTGTTATTACACATAAACCCGCAAAATACTATTATTGATTTATATAAAATATACAATTTTACTTATGAAAGTTATGTCCCACTCATGTAGAGTCCGACTGACGCAAGGCTCCACTCTGCACAGCCCTCTGGGGACCCCAGCTGAGACAGCAAACGCATGAGTGTCCTCAACACATGGCTCACAGCGCTGTCCATAGCACAGACATCCAACCAACATACAGAACACAGGGAGCAAAGCGCCTCATTTTTATAGGCCAGGCTTAGATGTGTTTACATGACTTTTGCCCACATCCTGATGGCCAGAGCTCATTACATGGCTCAAATTAGATGCAAATGTTTCTGGGCGATGCTATCCCTGGCTGACCATCCGCTTCCCAGCAACACAGAAAGGGGCATAGTTCTTTGGTGAACAACCAACACTTCTCCACCCATCTCATTTACACCGTGGATGCTACCCATCCCCAAGCCTATGGGGTAGTGCCACACACTATTATTTGAAGTCCAGTCACAACAGACCCATGCTTTGCTGCCTTGGTCTGCATTATATTTAGTTTGGAGAAGTGCTATGGAGCTGGCAGACGGTCCCTCCCATGACGACATAGCACAGATGGATGAGGTTGTGCTGGCCTGACTTGCGCTCAGCACAGCGGTGCTATGACCTTTCATATTTTCCATGTTCCTTCACCCAAGGGGTTGGAGGAGGACCATATATGGGAGGCCTTGTGAAGGAGAGTGTTCCTTCCATCCTTAATGACAGATAGACACATTAGCATGGCGGGTGCCTGCAGGCCAACTTTAAGAAGCCAGCACTGGGCATCCAGAAGATTTGCTGTGGGGTGCCTGGGTGGCTCAGTCGGTTAAGCGTCCAACTTTGGCTCAGGTCATGATCTCACAGTTTGTGGGTTCGAGCCTTGGATCAGGGTCTGTGCTGACGGCTCAGAGCCTGGAGCCTGCTTCGGATTCTGTGTCTCCCTCTCTCTCTGCCCCTCCCCTGCTAATGCTCTGTCTCTCTCTGTCTCAGAAATAAATAAAACATTAAAAAAAGAAAAACATATTTGCTGTGAGATTAGGCCTTGGCCAGGATTTCACTTAGTAATAAATTCTCTTATTCTTTTGTAAGCAGCTACTAATAATGTAACGCCTGGGGCAAGCGAGCCTGTATAAAACCCTATTCATTTGCATAATAAACCGGCCTGCTGTGCGGGCCCATCACCCTCCTTCTATGTAGATCTAAATTATTTTTAAAGTAACGGCAATGTAAACGATCATGGACTGTGATCCCATTGTACTAGGCACTGTACAAAGTCCAGGACTTCTATAATAGTAACAATCATTCTGTAAAGTAGACATTGGTTTTGTTTTAAAAGGAGGTACCTGGGCAAGGTTAAGTAGGTTGTTCAAAGCAAATGATGAGTGGCTGAGCTGAAATTCAACTCCAGAACTATGTAACTCTAAAATGTGTTCAGGGGCGCCTGGGTGGCTCAGTCGGTTAAGCGTCTGAACTTTGGCTCAGGTTGTGATCTCGTGGTTCGTGAGTTCGAGCCCCGCATCGGGCTCTGTGCTGACAGCTCAGAGCCTGGAGCCTGCTTCAGATTCTGTGTCTCCTTCTCTCTCTCCCCCTCCCCACTTGCATTCTGTCTCTCTCTCTCTCAAAATAATAAGTGAATATTAAAAAAAATTTAAATGCGTCCTCCCTCCACCATGCAGTGTGATGACGACGGCCAGCCCCCAACTATCACGCCATGAGGTGCTCACCACCAGCCAAGAGCAAATGCTCTGCACACACCAGGCAAACACCAGCCCACTCCCCGCTCCGTGGCAAGACTCACCCACATAAGGCTTCTCAGACTTCTCAGGGGCCTGCCTGGGGCCTTCACCTTGACAGAGTAGCCCCCACGTACAGCAAGTTCGGTGACAATGTATTCATCGCCAAGTGAGCGTTCCTGGCCCATAACCGTGCACAACGAGAGCGTAGGACCTGTGGCCACACCCAGTCCTTTCCAACCTTGCAAAGGGCGAGCTGCCGAGACACCACAGCTGTTCTGGATCATTGTGTTCGGGTGGACATCAGTACAAGGCCCTTCACGTGTCTGCTTCCCAGTCAACAGTCAGGTGTCCCTCCTCTGTCTCCAGCGATGTTACAAAAGCAGCACTGATTTACAGTGACCAGCGGGTCACCAAGAGAGCCTTTTTGCCCAGCCACAGAATATTTTAAAAGATAGCGAAGCCAAGAATCTGCATCACTTAACACCTTCTCCAGTGGGACAGGTGTGTGTGTTCCTTTGGAGAAGTCAGGCAAAGGTAGAGCATTTTGATGCTGGGCACAAGAAAGAAATGAATGCTGCAAGGTCCCTTGGCACCAGAATTAAAATAATGACGTCACTTATCACAGTACCTAAGATTGCCAGGCCCTGTGCTGGATGATTTACACACATCGTCTTATTCAATCTCCACAAGGATCCTACAAAGGCTAAAATGTTACTATCTCCATTTTACAGAAGGAAGGTTCAGTGAATACGTCACGAATGGCAGCAGCAGAACTGGAGATTTGTCCGTCTCTAAAGCCCAAGTTCTCTTCTCTGAACCAGCCCACCTGGAGGTCCCAGAGCTGTCTGCAAAGAATGCCAGCCAGAAGGAAATCCTGACATGGAGAGGAAAGACATTCCAGGGCCCTGTGGCAGTGCTTTTGTTGTGCAATTACAAGAAAGGGAACACGATGTTCTGAAATCGCACAAGGAATGTAAACAAGACAGATGGAATCTCAGAACTGGTGCTAATCCCTTGCTGGAAGTTGATTCCAGAAAAAAGGTCTTTTGTATAGCATTTGACTAGGTAGATTGGCCCCTCAAATCCTGAAAAAAAAAAGTGCTGAGCTGAGCACAATGGCTGAGTTTTGCAAAGGTGTATGCACTTCAGATAGTTTATCTCTTCCTAAGCAATTGGTTTCCTTGCTTCTACTGGATCTCAAAGGAGCTAGTTAAGAATTCCCAGGAAGACGAGAATGAGCTTTTAGAAGGAAAATCCCAAAGCTGACATTTGTTGACAAAAGTAACTTCACAAGGTTTGAGGGAATGATCTGGGTATTTCTCAGTGAACCCCAGTGCCACCCACTTAAGATCTGTAACCACTTATGGGGACAGCGGTGGGATGGAGTTATGTGAAGGACCCCTGCCACATGCCTCTTCATATACAATAAATAAAGAGATCGAGGTCATGAACTCCCTAGAATTGTTTCAGTTGCTTCAAGTGAAAACACTCACATGTGAAAATGCATGCATATTTTGTCACATTTTATTTATAACTCAAGCTTTAGGAACTTACAGTAGAAATGAGTTCATACCATGTAACCATTTATTGAGTATTCACAATGCGTCAGGCCCTCCAGGTAGTGTCTCACTGAATGTTGACAATACCCTGAGAGTTTGTGGACGAAAGAATTCTCATGCCCATGCTATAGAGGATGAAATTGAAATTCAGAGAGGTTAAGTGATTTTCCCAATGTCAAATGACAAAAATAAAACCGTGCAATGACTTTGATGTCCTTTATTCACGGGGAACGACCCATGCATTGGGGGAGGACAGCGCTTCTCAAGCAGTAAAAACGCACTCTTCCTGAGGGAGTTGGGGCAAGAGCAGATTTTTTAGAGCATAAGAAACGGCAACTCAGAGAATCAATGGCCAAGAGGGTGGGGACTTCCTTATAAAGCTCAAAGTTCCTATTTTCTAGGCTAAGGTAAGGCAGAGCTGAGTTGGGTGATTGTAACTGGCATATGCTAGGTTTCTGTGACAGTGACACATTTCCCTTAAGTGCTACACACTTAGGTTTCAATTTGTGTGGTGGGCCATGCCACTGCGAAAGCCTCGATTTTGCAGGTCCCGATATAAGAATTACCTTTATCATTGAAAAGGAAGAAAAACGGGGCGCCTGGGTGGCTCAGTCGGTTAAGCGTCCAACTTCGGCTCAGGTCATGATCTCAGGGTTTGTGAGCTGGAGCCCCTCATCAGGCTCTGTGCTGACAGCTCAGAGCCTGGAGCCTGCTTTGGATTCTGTGTCTCCCTCTCTCTCTGCACCTCCCCTGCTCACACTCTCTCTCAAAAATAAATAAACATTAAAAAAAATTTTTTTTTAAAGAAAAGGGGGAAAAAAAAAAGAATTACCTTTATCACCAAGAACACAGAGGTAGTAAGTGGCTGAGTCCAGATTCAGACCCAGGTCTTTGCTTCCAAAGACAGGCTCTCTATCAGTTCTCTGAATAAGACTTGAAGTTTTCTAGCACGGTTGTGCAACAGGTCACCCGAGAAACTATAGGACCTTGCTTGGCATCACCTTGAAGTTTCTATTCCACCAAAGCATCTCAGGAATCCTTGAGAGTAGCAAAAAAAAAAAAAAAAGGGTTTGTGTATGTATTCAGAGGTTGCTTATTTTTTACACATAGCCCTGTCTTACCCGACATTGTTCACCTGCCAAAGTCCCCCCAAGTCTACCATCCGCCATATGAAGTAATACATAATTTCATCGAACCAAAAGTCACTTCTTTTGAGCTCTAAGAATTTGCCCATCATTTCCCATTTGGAACCTACAGGAGCTATATTAGCTCTGTCTGAAGATCTCCTATAGCTCAGTCCTCATGGGTTCTGTCGAGACTATAGTCATTAACAACTTACAGTCTCGTTTCACTGAGATCTCTGTTAAGTGTTTTGTCACAAAAAGCCCACAGATAAGCCTGTATCCCTAGCCTTTGGAAACCAAACTTTAAAAAATATATTGACGTCACTTCTTTGTGTGGTTAACCTGTTAGCCAGACGAGTCCTCTTGTAGGTGGGGGTGTGGTTCTCCTAAAGGGTGTAACATTCCAACTGTTAATCATCCTGGCAAAAAATAAATTCTGGGACAGGAAATAAGGACCTGGGATTGAGATGAAGGGATACAACGTCCTCCTCTCTGAAGCCATGGCTCGGTTTGGGCTGAGTTTGAGGATGGAGGTGCCCCAGGGATTTCTGGCAGTAGGGATGAGCTGCCCCTGGCCACAAGCCATGAAGACAGCAGGACAGTGGTCTGGTAAGAAACCCCAGTGCAGATATTAGTTATACAATATTTGTAAATTCATTCCAGGGAAATCTATATCAGTATGTATATCATTCTCTCTCTCTCTTTCTCTCTCACTCTTTCCAGCTCTGGGGCAGGGGATATATATATATATATATATATATATATATATATATATATATCCCCTGGGATATATATACATATGTGTGTGTGTGTGTGTGTGTGTGTGTGTGTATACATATATATTTCATCAACCACATATGTATGTTTCTTCCTTTATCTTTGAAACTTGAGTGAAAACTTGTTAAATGCTATAAGGTTGTCTCAGTGATGCCATGAGGAATTAATGAAAATCCAGGCACATGCAGTTGGTAGGCAGAGTACAGAACAGAGTGGCATCCCCTCCCTCAAGCTGGTAGCAGGAGCAGTCTCCAGAAAAGGCCAGGTGCACCGAATAGATATGCCACTCTCGGAAGGGTCAATTGCCATGTGACCAGAAGGTCAAGATGGAAGACCCCAAGAGACCTACCCTTGAATTCAGGTCAGACTGAATTCAGGTCAGACTGAACCTCGGGAAACAGTCCCCGAGAGACCTACCCTTGAGTTCAAGTCAGACAAAACCTCGGGAAATGGCCATGAATGTCCAGCAAACAACTGTGAAGACAGCCAGTGTCTTGCAATAATAGAGCCAGGGGCCATGTCATCAGGATCGTCCCTTGGCTAGGTTGTGTCCTGCCAAGGACAACCAGCCAAGGGGGTGAGTTGGGGTTGAAACCCAAGCTGTCCTTCACTTACCGAGCCATGCACACTTGCATGGGGCTGCATCCACCTGGAGGAAGTCGATGCATGTTTCCAATGTTCAGGAGTGTTGCAGGCACTAGGGCAGCCCAAACACCACTGTAGTTTGACTTATACGTTAAGAAGTACAGCTCTGGAGTGTTGTTAACAGAATGGAGTTCAAGTTGGGGTGAAGAGGACTCAGGCCCACTTGAAGTTACTGTTGAAACAGGTTTGAGTAGAGAATCGTCATGGGGGCTTGGGCAGTTGGCCAGAGTGGTTGGCATGTCACAGAAGTGGGAGGGGACATGTATATAGTGCCTTCAGCCAGTATCTGCAGTGCAGGGTGCCTTGGGCGGGCATTCATATCTACATGTCACCGGATCCAGGACAGCTGACTTCAGTGAGCATGGGCAAACAGAGGAAGAAGACCTGTGTTGCACTGTGGCAGCCAAGAGGTCTTCATAACCTTATGGAAGACCCGAGAAACGCCTAGACTTCTGTGGGTGGGAGTCAGAGCAATGCAAATCTGTGACTTCTAGTAGGATCTCTATCCCAACTCCTACCACCGTCAGTAGCACAGGCTAGGAATTATGGCTTACATCTAGGGGTCTGTTGGAAGGTTTCATTTATATGCTTGTCTCCCATGAAAACTAGAAGTTCCTTGGGTCAAGGATCATGTTACATTCATACCTGTATCCCCGAATCCCTAGTGCCCGATATATAGTAGATACTCCATCTATGTTTATTGAAAGGACAAAGGACAGAAAGCTACAGGGTGTGGTCACCGCAGAACTGTGCAAGTCGTGTTCCCACCGACTGATTCCTGGCTGCACGCCCATTTGTGCCACCCAGTCTGATGCTACCACAGGGCTAAGGTGCTCAGAAAAGGCTAAGATGTGGGAGATGGGCTGTACCACTCTCGACAACCACACTTGAGCACACTCTTGACTCACCAGCTGCCTGAGCTAGCCAGTTCTCTGGCTAGTGAGCTGGGTATGCACAGTCTGCTGAGCTGGGCAAGATGACCAGCGAGAGGAGAGAGGGCACAGAAACCTGAATGTCACAGACTTCGCTGTTTCTTCTCTCTTTAAAGATAAGAATGGACTGGGTGCTCTCCTCTCCCAACTCCATGACCAGCGTGCCAAAAGAGAAGAAATCGTTGGGGAATGTGGTTGGTAGGCTTGGCCACAAACTCCTAGGTCCAGCTACAAGTTCCAGGAGACCCAGGCATGAGGTTCATGTTTCCATTAAATGTCTTCTCCCCGTTCAGTCAGGAACTGTGAACAAACTTCTCTTTCCGACCTTTGTTCTTGGTGCCTGGATAAGTGGAGAGTTAACATTTAAGTGAGCTGATATAAATGGCTATTAATTTACTTTAGCTGAATTCAACAGGGGTTTATAAGCAGGAGCTATGCACACAACTCAACGCATCAGGGGACTTTTTAAAAAGTCTAGGATATCAGAGCCTTCCACTAACTATCCCATTACAAAAGCAGAGCAGAGCAACTTTGGGGAAAATATAGAAAAAAGCTAGGCAGGATGTGATCAAGAGTCCCCATGAGTGGCCCAGTCATCGGGAGGTCTGAGAAAGATCACTGTGGGCAGGAAAAGCTCCCTGTGGGCGTGAGCCAGATGGGCAAAGCTGGGTGAGTTCAGGGAGAAGAAGGGAAGGGGGGAAGGCATTTCAAGCAGGTAGAATGACATGAGCAAAGGCTTGGAGGTGGAATAACTGATACCTCAAAAATGTTTCTCTTGGGAATAGGGACCAAAGGGAAGTAAGACTGAATGAGTTGGTTGCAAACAGATTAAATGCTCCACAAAAGAGTGTGTACTTGACCATATACTCAGGCCAGCATTTGCTAAAATATTCTCGCTGGAATCCTAGCCTTGCAATCTTGACCATGAGATAAGAGTTCCAGTCAAGTCAAAATCATAGTCCCAGCAATCTTCCCATTAGGCAGTTCACACGGTGCATAAATATAGTAAGACTGAGTGCAGTCCTGCAGTAAAGAAAGAAAATCTGTTCCACTTGGTTGAAAACCCTGTTAAACATGAAAAGATGTTCAACATCATTAGTAAATAGGGAAGTGAAAATTTAAAACATACACCCTATTAGAATGACTTTTTTAAAAAACTGGCAATACTAAGTACTAGTGAGAATGCAGAGCAGATGAGACTTTTGTAATACTGCTGGTCAGGGTGCAAAATGGTGCCACAGCTTTGGGAAACAGTTGGGCAATTTTGAAAAATAAAGTCAAATACATACTGTCTTAGCTTGGGCTACCATAAGAAACTTCCATAGGCCGGGTGACTTAAACAACAGAAATGTATTTTCTCACAGTTCTGGGGGCACGGTCGGTTTGTGGTGAAAGCTCTCTTCCTGGCTTGTGGATGGCCACCCTCTCTTTGTCCTCACGTTCAGGCCGTATGTACGCTTACCATACAGCCAGAAATCTCGCTCCGAGGTATTGATCCAAGTGGGGAAAAAAAAACTTACATTCACAGCAAACTAGGACACAAATGCTCAAAGCATTTCATTCATCATCACCCACAACAGGAATCAGGGCAAATGTCCTTGGAAGGGGACCAGAATATGCCACCCCAAAATATGCCACTTTGGGGTAAAGATGATTTGGAGCTACAGCCAATTGAGAATCAAAGGATGAAGAAACAGGCCTTCTCAGAGCCTCCCCTATCTGATTAAGAACGGAAACTTCTGAGAAACGAGGGCTGCCGTAAATGCCCTCTCCTGGGGGAGTTTTATGGCCACAAAGCAGATGGAAAGGACCTACACAAACAGCCTTTACTAAATAAACCTATCTTCCATTAGCTTCCCCATATATTTACCTTCCCACAATTTACCACCCCTAGAAGCTCAAACCCTTTCCATTTTTCTTATTATAGCTCTGCAAATTTATTGCCCTTTTGCTAAAATGGTGGATAAGCTTTAAGGTCTGCCTGCCTCTTTAGGGTTTTAATTTCATTTTTTTTCTAACGTTTATTTATTTTTGAGTGAGTGAGAGAGAAAGAGAGAGAGAGAGACAGACAGACAGACTGTGAGTGGGGGAGGGGCAGAGAGAGAGAGACTACCGAATCTGAAGAAGGCTCCAGACTCTGAGCTGTCAGCCTGATGCGGGGCTCGAACCCACGAACCGGGAGATCATGACCTGCGCAGAAGTAGACATTTGACCAACTGAGCCACCCAGGCTCCTGTGGGGTTTTGATTTCTGCGAAGCCCTTCTTATGCACATATGAAATAAACCTTTTTTTCTCCTGTCAATTTGTCTTTTGTCAGTTCAGTTTGCAGGGCTCCAGCCACTGAACCTCAGAGGGTAGAGGAAAAAGTGTGTTTCCTCCCCTCCACAGTTAATGAATGAATGGGTGAACAAACGGATACATTCATACAAGGGAATACTGCTCCACAGCAAAAAAGAATAAACTACTGACACATGCAGCCATATGGTTGAATGTCAAGTACATTGTATGAAGGGAAAGAAGCCAGACTCAAAAGGCTACATATTGTATAATACCATTCATGTGACATCCTGGAATGGGCAAAACTTGTAAGAGTAGAAAGCTGCCAAGTGGCCACCAAAGTCTGGGAGTAGGGGAAAGGTTTACTAGAAACCGACAAGAGGGAAGTTTTTGGAGTGAAGGAAATATTTTACATCACAGTAGGGGCAATGACTATACAACTGTGCGTTCGTCAAAACTCACAGAGTTGAATGCACCTAAAAGGTTAATTTTACTGCATATAAGTTATGTCACAATCATTTCTTTTAAATGAGGATAAAGCAAAAAAAATGACACGGAACAAATGCCGAACAAGGGGGGAAATGCCTATTCACATCCCTTGGAACTATGTTTACATGGAACACAATTTGTAATTGGGGCTTGAACTCATAGATGAAGCATTCCGACAGTCACACCAGGATCCCTCATTCATCCCACAAATATTTAGTGAGTTTCTACCCTATGCATTATTCTAGATTCTGGCGCATTTAAGAGCACAAGCAAATTAAAAATAAGAGGCTTGGGGCGCCTGGGTGGCTCAGTCCGTTAAGCGTCCGACTTCAGCTCAGGTCACGATCTCGCGGTCCGTGAGTTCGAGCCCCGCGTCGGGCTCTGGGTTGATGGCTCAGGGCCTGGAGCCTGCTTCCGATTCTGTGTCTCCCTCTCTCTCTGGCCCTCCCCCGTTCATGCTCTCTCTCTCTGTCTCAAAAATAAATAAACGTTAAAAAAAAAATTAAAAAAAAAAAAAAAAAAAGAGGCTTAATTCTCCCTGTTGAAAAATAAGGGGAGACGCACTTTCCCCTTCTCCCTGTCCTTTCAGTTTCTTTCTCTGTTCCTTGCACTGCTGTGGGAGAAAATGCAGAGAAGGACATTAGGGAATATAGGGAGTAGGACTTTGTCATTGTTAGTGTGGTGGTCAAAGAAAACCTCAGTGAGAAATTGAAGTATAAGCAAAAACTTATGGCAGATGAGGAAGAAAGCCGTGAGGCTATCTAGGGGAAGAATGGCCTGGTCAAAGGGAACAAGTAGATGCAAAGGCCCTAAGGAAGGTTGTGTACTTGATCTCTAAATGCTCAAATTTCACTGCCTCCCTTCTTTTGAGAGTTGCTTTCTGCCCATCTGACCCACTTGCCATGCTCACAAAACCAAGAGCCACCCTTTCTCCACCCGCTCCAAATAGGCAGAAGGAAGCCGGCCCTTGCTTATGTTTATCTGCACTTGACTCTTTTATGGTGATTTGATCTCTTCAGTATCTTCTCTAAAGAGAGCCAATAATCCCACCTGTTTGAAGGCATCCCCATCCCTTCATCCCATATCAAGCAACACGAGATGCTATTTCCCCAATTCTGAGATGCTACTGATTGTAAGATGCTCTATCACTTGAATAGAAGCCTTTCAGTGGGAGAAAGAAAGGAAAGAAGGAAGTAAATAAAGAAGTTAGAAAGAAAGAGAGGAGGGAAAAAGACAGGGAGAGCTTGGGGAGCTAAATTAACTGTATATACTCTTAAATTACTTTAGCGTTCACACATCTGTGCAATTATATGCTGCTATTGTTTTCCTATATACCAGCAATGAACAGGGGAATTTGAACGTAAAAACATAACACTGGGGCTCCTGGGTGGCACAGTTGATTGAGCATCTGGCTCTTGATTTCAGCTCAGGTCATGATCTCAGGGTCATGGGATCAAGTTCTGTACCAGGTTCCACACTGAGTGTGGAGCCTGCTGGAAATCCTCTCTCTCTCAAATAAAAAAACAAAACCAAAACATAACACTATTTATATTAGCACCCTCCAAAATGAAATAAAAATCTAACAAAATATGTATAAGATCTATATGAGGAAAACTATAAAACTCTGATAAGAGTATTAGAGAAGAATTCAATAAATAATAAATGGGGAGATGTCTTATGTTCACGGATGGAAAGACTCAGTATTTTCAAGATGTCAGTTCTTCCTAACTTGATCTATAAGTTCAATGCAATCCCACTAAAATCCCAGCATGTTATTTTGTGGATACCAATAACCTGATTCTAAAGTTTACGTGGAGAGGCGACACAGACTATCCAGAATAGTCAACACAGTATTGAAGGAGAAAAACAAAGCTGGAAGATTGACACTATCTAATTTCAAGTCTTCCCACAAAGCTGCGGTAATGAAGAGGGTGTGGTATTGGCAAAAGAACAAACAGACCAATGAAACAGAACAGAGAACCCAGAAACAGACTCCCATCAGTATTGTCAACTGATCTTTGACAAAGGAGCAAAGTGATACAATGGAGAAAAGACATGGTCTTCTCAACCAATGGTGCTGGAACAATGGATGTCCATGCACAAAAAAACGATTCTAGACACAGACTCTACACCATTCACAATTACCAAAGCTTAACTCTGGCTTCTTTCATAATCAGAGATTAAATATTCTTCCAAATCATTTTGTACCCCCAGTTATTTCATAGCCTGGTGGGGACCGGCTGCTTTTCAGCCATGCTTAAGAGTTTGGCCTCATTAGCACACTTAAGATTGACAATATAATTTGAAGGCATCTTGGAGAATCCTAGGGGTTTACTGGCATTTCCTCTTTGGTTAAACTTATAGTTTCGTTTTTCCTTTTTTTTAAGGATAAACATTAAACAGCTTCTAGTGAAAGTCACTAGAAATTTTCTACAGATTTTGAATTCTGAATAACAGGCTTTTTTTTTTTTTTTTTTTTAATGATGCATGAAACGGTCACAACAATTCCCCCCAGCTTTGAAAACTTTTTAACTCGCTCTGCGTGATGGGGCAATTTCTTTTTTTTTTATTTTTTTGTTTATTTTGACATGTAAGAAAAATAGAGCGAGTCTTAAATTAGAGGAAATACGGCAGTTTTCAAAACTCACAAGGCCTTGAGAATTCTATTGAGCCCACAGAGCTGACACCGTATCCACCAGCTGAAAAGTTGTGCCTTCCTCCACACTTTCTGTAATCCCAACTCCCGCTCCAGCTCCAACCTTGGAGATAACAGGATTCAAAGCACAGTTTGGAGGGAAAACCAATCTGAAAAGGAAGAAGAAGACAATAGTGAACGTTTATTTTAAACTTCCTGCCTGAAATACCATGAGACTAATTTCTTTCAGATCGGACTTTGTTTCCTGAGGGCTCAAAGGCAAATGTGTATTTTCGCGGCTGTGCTAAAATACGAAGGCTCCCTTTTGTATGGCCTTGAACCTCCCTTGAATTAGCTGTTGTTGAAACCCCAACTCACATCTGATACAGGAATTAGGACTTAATCCTACAAAAAGTATTTTTTTGCAGTTTTGTGTGCAACATGTATGGTTGTGTTTGTTTGGGGTGTCTTTTGTTTCTTTTTGAGTAAAATTGTAAAGCAAAAACCTTTTCCTCATGGTTACTAGCTCTCATACAGCAAAGCCCCTCCCTTCATGTTTTAGCAGGAAGAGCTTTGCCTTGCTGCCTCTGGAAAAAATCTGGAAATATGTGACATGAACGTACATGGGAGGGCAAAGCCAACAAACCAGGCCAAGATCCAGTGTCTGGAAGAAGGAGTCACCTAGCAGGGGCTCAGTGCCTCTCTCACTGAGAGCCAGCCCCAGGGTGAGAATACAGCCTCTTGCTGGTGCCCGCAGCCCCGCAGACCGACATAAGAAAAGCAAACAGGACCACACGCCTCTGCCATAGCGGCCCTTGGTTGCTGGACAGGAAAGAGTAACGTCTCTACCGGAGCAGCTAGAAACCCTTTCCTCTCATTTCTGGCCAGGAAATCTTCCACATTCAATGCAAGATATCCCTTACTTTTTCGGGTTGAATTATTTTCTGAGAAAGGGCCTCATTTTGCATCACCCACTGTCTCTGCATGCTGCATCTGGAGGTCCTGGACTTTCCTGGCCACTATCAAGGCACAGGCTGAGCAGTCCTGCTGGAACCCAATAATGGGGGCACCATTACTGAAAATACAAAAGTTCATGTAGAAAAACAGACATTTGGGGGCACCTGGGTGGTTCAGTCCGGTAAGCCTGCAACTTCAGCTCAGGTCATGATCTCGTGGTCCCGTCAGTGAGTTCAAGCCCCGCGTCGGGCTCTGTGCCGACAGCTCAGAGCCCGGAGCTGCTTCGGATTCTGTGCCTCCCTCTGTCTCTGCTCCTCCCCTGCTCGCACTCCGTCTCTCTCTGTCTCTCAAAAATGAATAAACGTTAAAAATTTTTTAAAGAGAAAAAAGAAAAACAGACATTTGATCTAAATACAAAGTCAGCACTGCTTCACAGTGATACATAAATACATTTTTGGTATCCACTTATGTTAAATAGCCAACTTCAAGTATGATCTTTTTAAAAAATTTTTTCTAATCTTTATTTACTTTTCAGAGAGGGAAAGAGAGAGTACAAGCAGAGAAGGGGCAGAGAGAGAGGGCGGGATACAGAATCTGAAGCAGGATCCAGGCTCCCAAGCTGTCAGCACAGAGCTTGACGCGGGGCTCAAACTCACAAACCGTGAGATCATCACCGAGCTGATGATGTTGGACGCTTAACCGACTGAGCCACCCAGGCGCCCCTACAATCTTCTTAAAATAACCACTAACTTCTGAAATAGATGCTGACAGTCCTTTAGTAGATTTTGTCCACAGGTTTTCTTGTGGCCAGTCCCTGGCTGGATGGTGAATGTCACAAAAATTTAGTGTAAATTACATGTTCATTATAACTTCCCCAAGAATCAAAAAGATAGTAATAATTTTTTTCACTAAGCACGTACTTTTTAAAAACGTATATTGTTCCCCACATTGTTTATTTATCAAACAAACAAACAAAAAGGAATTACTAAATATCAGAATGAATAGTTGTGGATTCAGACCATACAGCGAACGACAAAACCACTGCAGGAAGAGCATTCAGGGCATTTTGTATTTGTGCTACGGAAGCCACGCTCAGCTTTTGTTTTCTGCACGTATTTCACGTACGACCACCCTGTAGTTTCCCATGTTTGCCACTGACCTTGCTGAGTGGCAATGTGATGCTGCCATCCATCTCACAGGCCACAGCACAGACCGCAGGGCACAGCTGACGGGCACACTGAGTGATCCGCCTGAGCACGAGCAACAGACCCCCCTTCAGGAGATCTGGAGACTTAAAGGAGTCACCGATCCTGAGACACAGGTGTCTGAAAGCCTGGTGTATGTTAAGCTGCCCATGTGCTGACCTTCAAAAGGAGATATTAGTTATGCTGTGTCTGGAAAAGGTCAGGGATACGTGTTAAAGTGAGAACGGTTTTCACTGCACATGCATCACGTGCAATAAAAGCAGAGGTCTACCAAACTTAACCCGGGTTCATTTAGTGTGACCATAAAGATGAATATATGATCAAGTTTTCAAAATGATCCATGTTCATTACATTTGAAAAGAAGATATAATCTCTATTATTAGGGCATAGTATTAAACATATGCGCACAAGTTCTACCTTATTATTTATTAACTTGTTTAAAACA
This sequence comes from Panthera onca, assembly GCF_046562875.1. Taxonomy (NCBI): domain Eukaryota; kingdom Metazoa; phylum Chordata; class Mammalia; order Carnivora; family Felidae; genus Panthera; species Panthera onca. The sequence goes on along the minus strand of NC_138342.1, from coordinate 189,566,324 downwards.
TGTATATCTTTATTTCCTTTGTGTTAGACCTGTCATGCTGAGTTTGTGGTGCTGAAGTCTCTATTTTCTATCTTCTTCTATTCTCATCTCATGTAATTTCTGCTTTATGTTAGTGGTGGCTGTATTATTTGGTGCATAGATGTTCATCATTTCTCTTCATTGCAAATTGTGGTTTTCAGCCTTAAGTGTATTTTTTGTCTCATTTAAAGGTTTTTGGCCTGAATTTACTTTAACCGATATGAGTCACTACCCTGTCTTTCTACTGTTTTTATTTTTATGGTGTGTTTTGGGCCATTTCTTTATCATGGGTCTTTTGAATCACTGTGTTTGAGGTGCGTCTATTAAATATAACATGGGATCTGCTTTTGCCTTGTGAGCTAATTTGAGAATTGGTTCGTTTGTCCCTATAGCAAGAAAAGAGAAGACACCAGAAAAGTCCATTCCATTAACTGGCTTGTCTTACATGTTTAGTCTCAAGGTGATCACATTATGTTTTAATCATGCTTGTGTTATATTTACTGTCTTCCCTTCTTCATTGGGCATATTTTCTTTGCAATTTCTTTGTTCATTGCTTTTGGCAGTTCAGAATGTTTGTATGTCTGTTCCAGGGGCTGTCTTTGTATTTGTTCCACTGACAGTGCCCTTAATCTCCCTTTTTTTCTTACTAAGGCTTTGCCATCTGGTATGTCCATTTGTATCCTTCTTCACTTATCTATACAACTGTCAATTTTACTGTCCTACCTTGCTGTTTCTCTCCCTCCCTCCCTCTCTCTCTTTCTCTCTCTCTTTTTTTTTTGGTTGTGTTAGTTTTACTTTTCCAGAGCATAAACTATAGAGATACTACTCTTCAATCCATATTCTCACCCTCGTTTTAGTCTTAGCTATGCAATTAAATATATTACAACATAAATAACATAATAATTAATTAATGCTAATAAAATAAAATAATATAATATAATAAGATTACATCATAAAATACATTTTCACTACTAGTGCTTTTGCTCAAGTTTACCAATTATCTCTTGGTTAGATAAAATTCATCCTCTAAAAGAGTCCTCTCTGGCACACGTATACAGTATCCCCTGAGTTACTGCATATTGAAACCATTTCCTTTAACCTTAATATTTGAAGGTAAGCTTGGCTGGATAGAAAATCTTTGGCTCACAGTCTTTGTTCTTGAGCCTGTTAAAAAGCTGCCCTTTATTGACTGGCTTTATAAGTTGCTCATGAGAAGTCTGATGTCAGTTTAATATTCTTACCCTTATAAGTAATTTGACCTGTTAGCTGGGAGGCCCTGTAATGGACTAAATAGTGACTCAAAACAGGTATGTCCTCAGCCAAATCCCTGGACCCTGTGAATGTTACCTTATTTGAAAAAAGGGACTTTTCAAACGTAATCAAGAATTTTGACATTAGGTCATCTTGGATTACCCAGGTGGCCTCTAAATTTAATGAAAAGTGTCCTTTTTTTTTTTTTTAATGTTTATTTATTCTTGAGAGAGAGAGCACGAGCAGGGGAGGTGCAGAGGGAGGGGGACAGAGGATCAGAAGCGGGCTCTGTGCTGACAGCAGAGACCTTGATGCGGGGCTCAAACTCACAAACTCTGAGGTCATGGACCTCAGCCGAAGTCGGACACTTAACCGATTGAGCCACCCAGGTGCCCCAATGACAAGTGTTCTTAAAAGAGAAAAGGATGGGATGTAAATTTGAGAGAGGAAGTGAAAGAAATGCACAGGGATAAAGAGGAGAAGGCCACATGAAGACAGACATTGAGATTGGAGTGATGTGGCCATAAGCCAAGAAACACCTGGAGTCACCAGAGGCTGAGAAAAGCCTAGAGGATTCTCTCATAGACCCTTCAAAGGGAACATACTGACACCTTGATTTTGGACTTCCAGACTCCAGAACTGTATAAAAATAAATTTATGTTGCTTTAAGCCACCAGTTTGATGTAAGCTATCATCAATACAGGTGCTGAGGATTGTGGGTATGTGTGTGTGTCTATAAAATCTCATGGTTCGGGGGCAGCTGGGTGGCTGAGTTGGTTAAGCGTCTGACTTCAGCTCAGATCACGATCTCACAGTTCGTGACTTCGAGCCCCACATCGAGCCCCTGTCAGCTGTGCTGACAGCTCAGAGCCTGAAGCCTGCTTCAGATTCTGTGTCTCCCTCTCTCTCTGCCACTCCCCCATCATGCTTTGTCTCTCTCTGCCTTTCAAAAATAAATAAAGGCAATAAAAAAAATTGTTTTTAAATCTCATGGTTTACGCAAAAATGCCTCAAGTTCTTTCTGGAAAATTTTCCTAGATATGTAGTGAGCCTTTTAAAATATTGATTTACATTTTTTCTTATTTCTGCAGTTTTCTTGGATTATAGTTATGTTTCATTGCTTTGTTTTCCTTCTTCAGGAACTGCTATTCTATATGTTGCACTTTATTTGCCTATCTTCCATTTCGATCACATTGTCTTCCACCTCGGCTACACCTTTCTTTATTTTGTTTTCATCTTCCTGATCATTTAACTGCCCTTGTTCAATGTTGAAATCATGCAACATCCAAATCTATTGTCTTTTTCTTTTTTTAATTTTTTTAATGTTTATTTCTTTTTGAGAGAGAGAGAGAAACAGAGTGCAACAGGGGAGGGGCAGAGAGACAGGGAGACACAGAGTCCCAAGCAGGCTCAGGGCTCTGAGCTGTCAGCATAGAGCCCGACACGGGGTTCAAACCCATGAACTATGAGATCATGACCCGAGCCAAAGTTGGATGCTTAACCGACTGAGCCACGCAGGCACCCCTCTGGGTTCTTCTAATAGCATCTCTTTATAGAGTTAGGTTGATTTTTTTTTTCTTTTGCTGAGCCATTTTTAACAGAATTCCTAATTCAAGAACACTGTCAGCTGTCCGTGCCGCAAGGTAAAATGTCTCTGGGGGACAGTGATGGGGAGCAGAGCCCTCAGGTCTTATTTATGTGTCATTTCTGCAAGATCCTAAGTTTTCTTCTTAGTTCCTTCTTTTCCGTTCATTGCCAGGTCTCTAAGGTGCACCGCCCTTTTTTGGTTTACCTGATTCTCCCACAAAGTAAAGCTTTCCTGTAGCGGCTATTTCTGGTTCTGTTCACTTTCAAGCACCTTCTCCCTCACTGTGCGGTAGACATTTCACTTAGTTTTAAAACTTGCTCTTTCTGTGAGTGTTTTTGTCTACACTACAGCTAAGTGCTCCCTGTCTCTTTACTCTTTTTCCTGGAGATTTTAAGTCTCTCTCCCACGCTCTTACCCAGCTTATAGTGACAAGTGATAGGAGCTCTCTTGGGATACAGCCTTCATTTCTCTCCTTGTTGGTAATTTGAAGTTTGGGGTATTCTGTCTCTTCTCATGCTGACGTCATGGGCTACGGGTGGTATTCTTGTGCTCCTGTTGAATTTAAAGTCTGTATGAAGAGACTCGATTTCAGGTGCTTGCACTTATCCTCCAAATATGGAAACTTGCTTAGATTACTGTTTCTTAACCCTTTTGAACCCATTTTCTCTTTTCATCATCCCCAAAATCTCATACATTATTGAAATGTTTATAAAATTCAAAACAGATGAAATCCCATAACTAGAAACAAGTCGAAGCAGTGAGACAAAGCACTGTTTTCTTTCTAGACACACACTTTCCCCTCCCCAGAGTCTGGTGTGTGAACATTTCCTTATCCTCTCCTTCAAATCACTGAACTGAGCAATTTCCAGAGCCATTGTTTTAGTCCATTCAGGCTGCTAAACCAAGAATACCATAGACTGGGTGGCTTATAAACAACAGAAATTTATTTCTCACAGTTCCGGAGGTGGGAAGTCTGAGATAAAGGCATGGAATGGCTGTTTTTTGCCGTGTCCTCACATAATGGAGGGGAGGAGGGAGATTTCCGGAGCCTCTCTTCTAAGGGCATGAATCTCATTCATGAGGGCTCTACCCCGTGACCTAATCACTTCCCAAGGCCCCATTTCCCAGTACCGAGGAAAGAGTCTTCAACATACAAATTCTGGACAGACACAAACATTCCATCTGTAGCAGCCATATTACTGGACCAAGATATTTGGCCATGTTGTTTTCATGCAGGAACATTTGGATACTTCTAGACTTATGTCTTTTTTAATACCTTTGATTTCTCTTTTTCTTCACTTTTTATTGTTTTGTCCATTTTAAGTGGTGTGATACGACTCATACCCAGTATCTGTCAATATCATTGATATAATGAATAATACGAGAGAATGAACAATGCATGAGATGGTGGTCCCTTCTTCCTCCCTTCTTCCACCGTTTTTTAGTTACACTCTTCCTGCTTGGCCCGAACACATGTTTACATTCTATTATTTGATCACATTCCCAACTTTGCTTTGGTGTTAGTTATACAAGTATATACATTAAATTTTCATCATCAGTGCTTTTGTTGATGTTTTCCCCACCTATCCCTTGCTGGAAGCAGCTCATCCTTCAAAAGAATTCTCTAGAAGGCACATGTATGTGGTATTGATTCCCTGTAGGGTCTTCAATGTGAGTGAAGGAACACTCATGAGAGAAGCCTTGTTTCTGGAGGAGAATCAGACACATGGAGAAGCAGCGGTGTTCCTTACAGATCTGATGGTGAGGAAAGAGGAGACAGGAGGGGAAATCTCGACAGTCTTGAAGAAATGAAGAAGAAATACACTTTTACATCATAATGGTCACACTACGATGAAAAAAACTTTTTTTAAAATGTTAATTCAGTTTTTGAAAGAGAGAGAGAGAGAGAGAGAGAGCAAGCAAGGGAGGGGCAGAGAGAGGGGGACAGAGGATCCGCAGCAGGTCCTGCGCTGACAGGAGACAGCCCAACGTGGGGCTCGAACTCACAAACCTGAGATCATGACCTGAGCTGGAGTTGGATGCTCAACCAACTGAGCCACCCAGGCGCCCCCCATCCCCAATTTTTTATTATTCATTTGTAATTTGAATGTCCCAATGTTTACCATCCTGCATCCATGTGACGCCATAGGACACATAGACTGTGTCCCTAACTTGAAAGCCCAACCTATGCAACCTAAGGATTTCAGTAGCAGAACCCTTTTCCATTACTACCACCCAGTTTTGAGGTCCCCTCCAGCTCTCGTGTCTTGGGTTCTCTGCTTCATGCACCCACCCACCAAGTACACCTCGTCCATCCCTAGGCTTGGAGTGGCTGCTTCCCTGGGCCGCCTGCCGGCCCCACTACCTAGCCACTTGTAGCCAAGTTCTCATCCCTTGGCTAAGGCCACCCTATGTCCCAATGATGGGGCCCTACTCCAGAATGTCTGAGAGCTCCTCCTGGCCATCTGCTTCTGCCCTTTCCAGGGTCATTCTGGTCATTCTACTGGATCTGCCACTCGGGCTCAGGCCACGACTCATCAAACCACTAGCCAGGGAGATAAGGAGGGGGAGGGGCCCTCAGGTGGCAGTTCTCCACACCCTCCGCCATTCTCTCCTCGGGGTACACATGCTTCTCAAGGGTGGCCAAGTGTCCTTATGGGCTCAAGCAACAGTCTTGACGCTACGAGAACAGCTTATGTTCACCTACCACCTTCAGAGTCTTATGGACTCCAGCTGGTCACATCCCAGGATCTAGTCTCTATCTTCTAGCTCTTCTTCCAGAGCCTTCTCAGCCCCGATGTTAATCGATGTAGGCAAACAGAGGCCCCAGGAGGGAGTACTCCTGCCCTCACACCTGGCGCATGTTTGGGCTCTGACAAACCATCTGCCATATAAGTTCCCTCATCCCATCCATGAGTCCAAAAAGCACAAAAGCTTAATTGTTTGATAGCCTGTTTTATAAGTATGTTGAAATACACCTAATTTTGAAATTGCTGAGCCAAATGTCATGCATCACATGAATCTTGTGGGAAATGTGGTGCAAACTGGTCCATGATAGATGGGTATTACATTGCCGACCCAGAGAATCACCTCAATAATCAAAAGTTTATTTAATTCCCCTTGGAGGTTTTATAAGGCATTTAAAATTTTTGTTTGAGGGGCGCCTGGGTGGCTCAGTCGGTTGAGCATCCGACTTCAGCTCAGTTCATGATCTCATGGTTTGTGAGTTTGAGCCCCACGCTGGGCTCTGTACTGACAGCTATGAGCCTGAAGCCTGCTTCAGATTCTGTGTCTCCCTCTCTCTCTGCCCTCCCCTGTTTGCACTCTGTCTCTCTCTCTCTGAAAATATAAATAAACATTAAAAAAATTTTTTTATTTGATTCTGTGTTGCAAAAACTAAAAGTAACTACCAGTAAGTTCTGACCTTTTCAACTTCTACGAAAGGAATGTTTTCTTAGCTCCTTCTAAGCCACTCAATAATAGAATTAGCCTGTCCCGGTAAAGGATGGCCCAGGATCTTAAAAAAAAAAATCCGGCTCATTTTAGCTACATAGAAATTGGGATCTTCTGTGGTGAATCCTTGAATTAATCTAAGTCTGGGAGAAGATGGGTAATTTGGAATCAGCACTCCAAAATATGTTTGTTAACAATTTTACATACAAGCTGTATGGTTGATCAAATTGAATGCCTACAATATGCCCTATATTTCAATAGTATTATCTTATTTAATGCTTACAACGTGCTTCCAAGTAAGGTGCTAATACTCCTTTTTATATATAAAGAGGCCATTTCTCATAGGTATTAAGAGACTGCTCAAAGTCATCAGCAAGTGAGAACTGAATCTAGGTTTATCTGATTTCAAAACCTAATTTCTTCCCACTACACAATGTTGCCTTCCCATACACGCTGGATGTACAGGATGAAGTTTGATTCTCTGGATAGTCTTACCTTGGATTTTCTACTTCCTTTGGTCTTCTTGGCAAAGAGTGGTTTCCTGGAGATGTATGGATGTCCTGAATAGGCTCATTCCCAACTCCTTCTCGTGTGTCTTTTTCTAACTCAGAGGTTGGAAATCTAGAACCACGTTTCCTAGTCTTTCTTGCAGCTGGATTTCTAATTGTGAATTAGGGTCGACTAATTATACGCATTTGCATGAGGCTGGAAGTCAGAATTGAAGCAAAATCCACCTTGCCGTTGATTTCGCTGGAACCATTGGCAAACACGATTGTGGAGACACTGGGGCTTTTGGTCACTAATTTAATGGGTGCTAAGAGATAGTCAGAAGGGGGGTGACAGGCACTTCTTACTTCTCACATTTCAGGGACAGCAATGTGTTCTCAGTCATTCCTTACAGTGGCAGCCTCCTGATTTCCGAGCTAAACGGCAGTGGCAGCTATGGAACCAAGTCAGGTCCTCCAGCTTTCCAAACAATGCAGTAAACACCTGCTTCTCTCTGTTCATTGCCTTTCTGCCTAAAATAGCTAGAGTGGTTTCTGTTTCCTGCAACTGAACCCTGCTGATACACACTGTTTTCCTTATTTCCCACTAACTGCTGGTCTTTGCAACTGCCAACACTTCAACTGATCCTTTAAGCTCTAAAATGAAAGTCTGAATACCCCCGTTCACTCCCTATCTCTCTTACACAGCTTTATTTTTCTCCATAGTATTTATTACTGTCACTCAAAGATGACTTATTGGTTGACTGTCCATCCCTGCTGGAACAAGGACTTAGTTTTGTTCGTATCTGTACAGTTTTCTAACACTTAGAACAGCCCTGGCAACCAGTGAGAACACAATAGAGAGTGTCCAATGAGTGAATCTTTTCTTAACAGAACACTACTACTAAATTAATGTATTAGTAATAGACTCATCAACAATATACCCTCAATAACACCTCCTCATGAAGCTTCCACTTGGGTTTAGAAAATCCTCAAAGAACACAAAATGGTATCTGTTCTCTGGATCTTGGCATTAAATTCAGGGTGACTAACTCCTCCCAGCTTGCCTGAGACTTTCTCAGTTTCACCACTAAAGCCGCCCGCCCCCCCCCCCCCCCGCCCCCGCTGGCCCAGCCCCCTGATCCCAGGACTCCTTCAGTCCTGGGCAAACCAAGATGATTGGTGACCCTAATTAAATTCATGAGATGCTACAGAAAGGCATTTGGAATCACATTACTTTAAATCAACCTTGCACATAAAAGTTTGCAAACATCAATCTATTCAACCAGCCTGTGTCTTCATTCCCAGATCACAGCCGTGTTGCTGTGACCCCTGAAGCCATGGGGTGAAATTTGAGCAAAGGCTTGGAGTTGTAATTTGCACTTTTACTAAGATTCCTGTTTGCCTCTACCCTGGATGTGTTGGAGCTCAGCCTATGAATATGAAATGATATCTCTTCTGTATTTCACAGTTACATTAAGACTACGATATGTGAACTTCCCAGAGAAAAAGGTACTGCAGGATTTATCGCATTAGATCCTCTGGGAAAGACAAGAGAAATCCGAGTTTATAACCTCTTTGGGAGTCAGAACAGTGAACTCCACAGAGAATATTTATCAATGTTATTTCTAGGAGTGAATAAAGGCTTAGCCATCCCTAATCCAAAGGAACTCACCTTCTTTATCAACGTTTTTTTTTTTTTTTTTTTTTAATTTTTTTTTATTTTTGGGACAGAGAGAGACAGAGCATGAACAGGGGAGGGGCAGAGAGAGAGGGAGACACAGAATCGGAAACAGGCTCCAGGCTCCGAGCCATCAGCCCAGAGCCTGACGCGGGGCTCGAACTCACGGACCGCGAGATCGTGACCTGGCTGAAGTCGGACGCTTAACCGACTGCGCCATCCAGGCGCCCCGGAACTCACCTTCTTTAGCTGCTAACATTATCCTGAAACTTCAGACAGCGGGTTCAAGCATATAACTTGTTGATTCGAAATGTCAACACCTTTCAACTGGTGCCTTGGGGAGAATTTGGAGAACATGAGCATCCTCAGATCTGGGCCCCAAGCTTTTGGCAGATGGAACACTTTGGGTATTCTCCTTCCCTGAGGATTCATGCGGATGGGTGTTGGGGTGTTTCAATTTTGAAACGTTCTTCTCAACCAAAACTGAAACTGAGAGATGCAATCGCTCTGGAATTTTTTGCACCTGCAACAACAGTTGTGTTATTAAAATCAACTGTTGGTACTGCGCAGGCCATGGCATGTGATGGTGGTGTTTCCCCAGCCACGCGTGTAAGGGGTTCACCGAGCGGTGCTTGCACAATCCCGGCACGACACATTCCCCGGAGCCAGCATTCTCCATTCCCCTGTGTTTACAGAGCAGCTACAGAGCAAATGACCAAACTTCCAAAGAGCAGCTTGCTTAGAGGAACAGAAGTGCACATGCAGCTTTCCGTCTAATGAAATTGGTCAAAGGACTCCAGAAAATGTTTTTCGGACTGTGTGCACTCTGAGATGTCCTGCATCTTGCTCCTTCCACAGCATGACTCAAGTTCTTGGACAGACTTAACATTTCTGCTAAAACCAGCTATTAGGCCTGGCCACTTCCTTCCTTCCAGGCACTATTTTCAGTAGCAGAGACACGGAGCCCCTGCACCTGTTGTTAGCACAGCCACAGAAGGAAACGCAACAAACCCTCATTTGCCCCCACAGCACAGCCAGGGATGCCCGAGCTGCAGCGGGGGGACGGGGTCAGTGTCCAGAAGGGCACGCTGGGGCCCAGAGGCCAGGCAGCCTCAGGGTGTTAACATTTCACCCAGCACCTTCTTGGCACGCCGTGGGGCTCCTCTCTAGGTCTGGGGCTGGCCACTTTCCCGAGCCCCAGCCCTGTCCTTTTGACACAGGAATGGTCGATCTCTGAGGAGGAGGAGGAGGAGATTCTGGGGGTGACTGCCAACCTTGTTCCTCATGTTGGGATGCAGGCATGACTGAGACACAGCCCCGAGAAGCCTACAGTCCCGTGGGCTGTGACACTCTTGGGAAGGGGTCCACTGTGGCACGGGAACAGACGCAGAGCTGGCTCCCGGTGCCCTTGGCTGGTCAGGTTCGCCTCCCGCTGGCTATGATCATCGTGGCCCTGGGTACACCACTGGATGGAATTTTAGGATGAGGTAACTGAACACCACCAGGTAAAAACCAGTTTCTGTTTCCATTCTCTTTCCAAACCGAAACTGGTACTGAGACTGCATGCCAGGGACCCTTCTCGGCTACCTCGTTGCAAACCTCTTCCTCGCCTGCTCTTTGTCTTTCTTCAGTAGAAATTTGGCAGAAGAGTGGGGTTCTTACTTTCACCTTTTATCTGAGTCTGTTGGTCCACAGCTAGAATAACAGGGGCTTTTAAAACCTAATGAATTCAACGTTCAAAGAATAGCCTCAAGCAAATGGAATGTCTAATGTTCCCTCTCTCTGGTTTAGGGCAGGAGGCCATTGGGGCTTAACGTCTTTTTCATTCACATGCAAAATATTTCCAAAAGCACAAGTTTTAAAATTCAGAATGCTGAGACCAAATCTCTAATCTTCCTCATTCTTAAAATTTTTATCTCCTTAGTGGGTACCTGATAGTTTAGTATACTTGAGAAGCGAGGAGCAAAAAAGGGATACTGTTTGGAGGGGGGGGGTTGATGTCCAATGGATTTGTGTGGATTTCTTTCCATGTGTATTTCTTCTCCTCTATAAATACATTTGCACAGACTAAACACCTCCTTTGGCAGTTACTTCATCAAAACATTGAAAAAATGCTACGGTTGAGCATGGATTTATTTAGATACTTGCAAATGGTGTTCTGGAAGCCTTGTGCAGTTGGAGGATGTGCTGGGTTCTCTCGGCCTTCTGACTGGGAGAAAGATCCTGTCACTGGATTCACAGCTCATAGCTGTACACTGTTTCTGTTATCAGGGGAGAGCCCTGGATGCTGGCTGCAGAGAATGGAGATTATTGTTCCAGAAGTCGTTCCATCGAACTTGCTACTTAGACACACACACACACACACACACACAGCCCATCATAAAAGCCTATCAGCTCACACAGGCGCGAGCCAAACGGAGCACATGTCCCTTGTACTTCCTCTAACTGACAACAACAAGGTCTGAGGCTTGAGTCCCTGAGATGCCCCATCTCATTTGCTTTTCTTCCTCACGTCAACCCCCACCATTGTTTTCTACACAACTGGCTAGTAACACTTAGAAACAATACAGCCTTCCTCAGAAAGAATTTAAACGGGGTTCTGTTTTCCACCGCCATGGATGATTATCCTTGGGACTTCAATTGTGCATTTCCAAATCCTGAACTTTCTTTCACCTGGTCAGGTTCTGGAAGTCTTGGTTACACCCACAGAGGTGGGGGACGCAAGCGGGGGTGGCGCAGAGCTGCGCAAAGGGGCAGGATGTGAGCTGGCTCCTCAGAGAAGCAAGCTGGGAAGAGAGAAGGGGACGGGGACCAGGAGCGACCCACAAACCAGTGACTGCCAGGCCACGTGGCTTAGGGCCACGTTCTGCTACGATTTTTTTTTTTTAATTTATTTTAAAACGGGAGGGTCAAATAAAAGGACTTAGATACAAGTCACAGAGAGCTGGACTCCTCTATTTAGGACTCTGAAGACGAGTAGGTTCTCTGGGACTTTTTTCACTAAGAAAGTGAGGCTCACCCATGAAATTGAGGTAAACACACGGTCCACAAAGTGCTCCTCGCAGAAGCAGTCAACCATCCAGATGTGGCATTTCAACACATCAACCAGGAAAATGCTTCAGTTAATTTCCGTTCAGAGCTGGATAATGTTATGACCACTCATTATGTCTGTAGCCACACATGGAGAAAAGCATAAAAACAGCTCACTGTCCTTTCATTGAAGGAACCTTTTCAAAAATTAACTTGGCAATCTCCTCCACAACCCTGGAGGTAGCAGACAGGCAGCTAAGCCTCAGTTTTCGGATTTTGTAGACATCTCGGAAGCAGGAGAGGTTAGCGCAGTGGCTTTGCCAAGGTCAGGTATACACCTTGAAATGACAAATGGGTGATGGAGTCTGGAGTTTTCTCATGCAAAAAGACATGTCCTATGTACTGAGGGCAGCTTCTCAGTCTAAGGGTCAGGTCCTGGAATGAGGACTGATGGAGACTAGGAACCCAACAGGTACCTCCTGTTACTGAAAACGTCTTGCCCTTGGGCCTGGTGTGTGACATAAATACAACATTTTCAGGGGCGCCTGGGTGGCTCAGTAGGTTAAGCGTCCATCTTTGGCTCATGTCATGATCTCACAGTTTGTGAGTTCGAGCCCCGTGTCGGGCTCTGTGCCGACAGCTCAGAGCCTGGAGCCCGCTTCAGATTCTGTGTCTCCCTCTCTCCCTGCCTCTCCCATGCTCACACTCTGTCTCTCAATAATAAATAAACGTTCTTAAAAAAATTTTTTTTAAAAATACAAAATTTTCGTCTTATGTATAAACCTATGGGGAAGAACAGGAGCAGCACTGAGGTGGAGAAGGAGAGGGGGGAGCAGGTAAATGACTGCCTCCACAGTCACACCAGACTTGGGCTTCATTCGTGCCCTTGATTACTACCCATGTGGCCTTGAGCAAAGGCATTTTAAAAGTCACCATTTCTTCCATGTGAAATGGAGAGAAGTCTCTCTCCTGGACACAACCTTGATGAGTGAGAAAGGGAACTCCTGTAAAACACGCAGCCTGGCACCTGGCTCATGGTGAGCATTCGAGAGAAGAGGCCAATTGGTCCTCATGGTTAAGAACCCCCCCGGGGTTTCTCGTGGTTGAAATGGGAGAAAGTTTTGATGCCCAAGAAGCAACGATACTTGTCCAGCCCTGTCCCATGGTGGTGCTCCCAAGTAGACACAGACAAAGTCAGGCATGATGCCCATTAAAAATTTAACTATATATCATATTCATTTATTATCAATCCACAGGATAATTTGATTGCTACATGAGCTCATAAAAGCTTTTTCACCTTTACAAAATTAAAAAAAAATGTGCCACAAGGATGTAATAACAACTGCTGATAAACAAGAAAAGGAATCTTAAAATTATAAATTTGCTGTAGAAAAGATAAAAAACAATTATATTTTCTTTAGAATTTTACCTTGAATAAAATATTCCCCTGTATAAAAAATAAAAAAGCTTGCTCTGGTTAGAATTAGAATATTTTTGTCTTCAAATCTGGGAATTTGCATAATATCTCCATGATAGTTTTCCTCTGTACCGCGTGGCATTCAAGCACAGCAGATTAGATTTTCTCTTTCTTTCTTTCTTTCTTTTTTTTTTTAAAGCAGTCTTAAAAATGGGACATCTGTGGAGAAGCTCTTTTTCTTCTTCTCCTCCTCAGGGATGCGGAACGCAGCCTCTGCGGGGAGGACAAGGAGGAAAGGGAAGTGGAGGGGACGGGCCGGGAGGCAGGACACAAAGGGCCGCGAAGGGGGAACGCTGAAATGTGCCGTGAAATAGAGCAAGATCACAAGAAGAAGGTCTATCTGTAAGTGCTTTAAGATAAGGTGCAGAAGCAGACTGCAACGTCGCTAGTGCTGCCCTATGTACATATTCACAAGAATACAAAATTCCAGCTAGTTCACATTTTCTCATCCGTTCTGAGGCATCCACTCCACTGTGCTGGCCTTGACCGCAGGCAACGCAGCACCGCGCTGCCCGTGTGGGTGTTGGTCCTATGACGTCCTTGAACTTGAGGGAGCAGCCCTGGGAGATCCAGCAGGCTCTAGAGACACGCGTCTACCAATGGGCTGGAGTCCTGAGTTAAAAAGAAGCTCCAGTACTGGAGTTGGACACAGCAATCAATGTTCTATTGTCAAGGCTTTTTCCCTTAGATTTGTCTAAGATAGGTGTCAGAGAGAAAAATAAAATACAAACAAACAACAAAACACAGCCAAGACATCCCAACAACCACCGGGGGAAGTCAAAGGCTTAACAGCTCTTGACGCGGGCCTGGGTGATATCTGACGTTTTCTTGATGACGCTGGCCCGCGTTTCCCGGTCCGGCCGACTGCTGCTGGGCGCTGGGGTCACGGAGGGCGGGAGGGGGAGGTCTGGTAAAGTGGGCCACGAGCTGTTGTAAGGCACCGGACAGCTCTCCTCTTTGATGGTGACCTGGAGGTCAGGTTTGTTGGAAGTAACGAAGGTCGCCATGCTGGGCAGCAGGTAGGTGCTTCGTGTCCCCATGTTGCTGAGGTACTGTTTGCCTTCAATGTTCCTCTTCCGCCAGTGCGGTCGTCCCTTGCAAAGAAAAATAATCGAGAGATACATCTTTTTTCTTTGCCTTCTACCGAACGGCTTTCTATAAAGAGGCACCACTGTTCCCACGTGTCGGTGTGTTAAATGAATTTCTTAAGAGGCGTGGAATGAACAGAAGCTTAGCGTCTCGACAGCCCTCAACTGACATCCATACCCAGCTATTCACATCCCAAGCAATGGTTTCTCTTCCCTTTTTATCAATTCCTACTTGCTACCTCCCAGAAAAAACAGTCAAGACTGTTCTATGAAGGCAGGAAAACAAGGCAGCAACTTGGGTTTCTGGTTCCCCTCTCCTCCAACCACCCAGCCTGATCGTTAGGTTAGGTTTTAGGTCATCATGGCTGGTCTGTCATAGAGACTTGGTTCCTCACTCCTGGCCCAATCCAATCTGTGAGTCAATCTGCGTTTTCAGAGAAAGGGAAGTGAGGAACTCGGAGGGTAGGAGCCCTTCCGTTGTCTTCAAATGGGTATAGCTTAGAGCTCCAGTGTGCCGAGCAAACAGGGGGCCTCCAAGGTGGCTTCGCTCAGAGGATGAGCTGGAATTTCTGACCTTGAAGAAACAGGGTTGGCATGTGAGCATCTATGCTTCCTGTCTTTGCAGAATTCCTGGACTCTTATTTGAAGTATTTAGTACACTGGGAAATGACGGATTAAAAACAACCATTAGTCGGTCAGTCTCTCTACCTCAAATACAGACACAAAGCAGACCCTTAGCAGGAATGCTTTCCATCACATTACAGCCATTTCCTGCCATTGTGTGAGCCCAGCCTCGAGCAGGGAAATGGGAAGCAGGCGACTGGGAATCCAGACTGAACACACATCTAGCCTCGGCGCCGATCACAGAGAGAGGGGACTCCAGGTAAAGGTGCCGATACATTTGCTTATTAGCACTTTCTGACAGTTACTTCCGGTCACTGCTCTTGGCCACTTGGACGTTCTATTTCTGCGGCTGAACTGGGATGTTTATAGTGGTTGAGAATATCAACAGTTCCTGGCCTCCACTTGAGTTTCCTTTTCCTGCCGTCATAGCCTCTTTTTCTAATAGTAACATCTCACTCTCTTGCCTCCCGCTCAGGTCCCAAAGCTTAAATTTAGAATTCAAAATCCAAAAGTGTGGTAAATTTCATGTTATGTATATTTTAAGACACACACACACACACACACACACACACACACACTCCTCCAGGAAAACTCATGATCAAACACAGAGCAGCTTAACCAGCAGCCGGGACACCGAGGTGCTGGATGGGAATGGAAATGGTTTCCCACAGCGTCGGTTGGAGCCGAGTGGCGGCCTCCATGCTTACCTCGGCGCTCTCTTCATCACTGGGCACACTATCGGTAGTTTCGCTTTCTGTTCACAGAGAGAAAAACACAGGGCCATCATTCCTGCCGCTCCAACTGTCGTGAGGCTCAGGCAGTATTTGAAAAATATATCAGCACTTCTTCTTTTTTTTTTTTTCCCAAAAGAAATGGGTCAGCGAACTCATCTTCAACCCCTTTGTAAAGTTAAGCACTTGGGGCTCGGGAGACATTGCAGTGGATTTTATGTCTCTGATTTTGGCCCTCCCGAGAAAAGTTTTAGAGTTGGGGGGTAGCTCCCTTTCTGGGGGCCAGGCTATGTTTTTTCATGGCCGCTGCCTCCCAGGATGGGGTGTTGGTCCCCAGGATGCCAATCTGCTCTCCGCTCCCTCCTGCGTCTGCCTCACCCCCTTTCCTCAGGGCTGATCCATCCACGCACCCCACTCGTGCTTTCTTTCCATCCCTGTCAGTTCACTCAAGTCCCGACTCAGAGCCTTCCTGGATTACCCCCACTTACTTGGATCCGGTCCTTTACCTCATGTCCCTTTCATACTTCTATGTTCGGTTTATAAAGTTACATTTCCCACCCGGGTTACTGTGGCGGACAGATTCTAGGGGGGGCTCCCATGATCCTCATCTCCTTCCTGGTGTTTACTTGCTCGTTGGGATTCCCTCCTCTGGAGCGTAGGTGGGACCTGAGACTTGGTTTGAAGCAACAGAACACAGTGAGCGATGGGATGTGTGTGGTTACGTTAACGAGGACCGAATGCTGTCCCGTGAGGAGACTTTCTCCCTGGCTGGCTTTGAGGAAGCCATGTTGGGAAGGTTTGCATGACCAAAAAGTAAGAGCTGCTTCCAGCCAACAGTCAGCAAGAAACCGAGGTTCTCAGTTTGCCAACCTGCAAAGAACTACATCCCCCGCCCCCCGCCAAACCATGTGAGCTTAGAAGAAGACTCTCCCCACCACTTCCGTCCTCAGACGAGCTAGCAGCCCTGGATCGCACCTTGACCACAGGTCTGTGCAGGCAATATGCTGGGCAAAGAACCCCACTAAGCCATGCCTGCGCTCCTGACCCTCAGAAACCGGGCGGGATAATGGATGTGTGTTGTCTTAAGCCACTGCGTCTGTGGTTATGTTGTTGTGCAGCGACAGATAACCAATTAGGTTGCCATCCCAATTCAGTCTGCCAGCTGTGAGACACACGGCAGGTTACTCAATTTCACAAAATGCAGCTTCCTCATCTGTCAAACAGGAGTACGGACCTCTTCCAAAGAGGACTGAGTGATGAATCAGTGAGAGGATATGTGGGAAAAGGCCTACCACAGGGCCTGGCCCACAGCATACACTCAATAAACGATAGCACACCTTTATCCTGAGTTCATCAGCCTTGCTCAACACTGGATTTGCACAACACAGAGATTAACACAGTCAAAGTCAATAGCAAGTGATTGATCACACATCACCTGTGCATACAGGATTTTTTTAAAGAAAGAAAAAAAAATTAAATTAAAATGTTGAAAAATTATTTAAAATTTATCTAAAAATAATAAAATTAAAATAAATAAGTAATTAATTAAATTTTTTAGGTAAAAAAAAAATTCGTTTTTAAATAAAAAAATGATGGCGTGCAGCTCTTCAGTGTTTGCAGCATGGAGAAACGAAAGCACAGAGGGCAGAGAAATACACTGACCCTTAGAGATCTCGGAGTCTGGGTCATTCATTTACAGACAAGGCCTAGAGAAAGCATCACAATGTACTTTTCTAGAGAGCTGTGTCAGCCGTGCTGGTGTCTTTGCACGTGGGTCTTGTTCAGCCCTGACTGAGATCGTCAGTCGGGGAGCAGATCCTATTTCCATACCGCCCCCCCAACCCCCCCGCTTATGCAGAAAAGCTCATGTGTTCTAGCACCTTCTACCTCTTTCCATCCTAAATCTACTGAGGGACTGGCCTCCAGTCTCACATCTGGCGGGTGGCACAGCCAGGACCCCGATGGCTCCAGCCCAGACGAAGCCTTTTCACCCACCCAGAGCACTGGCCACAGAGCAGGATCTCGATGAAGTCAAGGTTAAAGAAGAAACGGATAAACTGGGCCACAGGTTCATTCATTCCTTAACCAGACAAATCAAGAATGTTGACCACATTGGGCCCACCCTGGAGCCTTTTTACGCCTGGATCAGCCACTGTCCTCCAGTGACTGTCCCCCAGCCCCCCACCCCCAGGGCCTGAGTGATCCCCGAGGGCTGACCAGGAGCACCTAGATAGGATACGGGCCTCTCCTCTCCTCAGACTGACAAGACTTCCCTCCCCAACTGGGAGCAACAGCCACCGGGACAAGGCCGGGCCTCGGCCGCTAACGACGCTGGCTGGCAACACCAGGCACAAGAAACGTTTCCACACAAAAACAAGTTAAAAACAACAAAAAAGGAAAATTCCCCTGCTCACGGAACCCTTGGGCTAGCTCGGTCTCCCAAGGAGGCAGGAATCAGTATTGCCACTCCCAAGAAGAATGAGGAACAGAGATGTTGAGAAACCTGCCAGAGTTGTGGCCTGAGTCAGCACGGAGGAGAGAAAACAAAACTGCGAGTCGAGTCTGAGCCCAGGGCCCCGGGCACCGAACGCAGCAGCCCTGCTTCCTGAAGCTCTCCTGCTCCTCCAGCTGAAATTTCAAGATCCCCTTTCCATTTTTAGGCTTAGCTTTCTTTGTGCTCCAAAGCCAAGGTTTCTCTTCCTTTCCTACATGTCTAGACCCCTTTTGCTCCTAAGTACCCTCCCTAAATGCCATCATCTTCGGTTCCTTTCCCCTTGAAATAAAAAGAAACAAACAGACGCCAACAGGCGTGTGTCGGGGGCTGGAGATATGTCAAAATGAGCAGTTACCACCAAGGTTCCGGGATTCCGCCACAGCCCGAGCCCCAGCGGCGGGACAGGTTGGAAGGCAGACCCTGGGGAGACTCCTTGGGAAGACCTCGCAGAGACCATGACCACCGTCAGAATGTTAACTGCCTTTAAGTACCCAGTTTTCAACTGCAGGGAGACGGTCTGAGACAAGAAAAGACATACGTGTTCTGAACTTAACGCAAATGTCAGTGGAGAGCATGGTTTCTAGATTAAGATCACTTCTGAAGTAACTGCATTTCATAACAGTATATAACAACAGCTCCATAATAGCAAGCTGAGATTTTTTAGTTGTCTAAAAGAATGGCCTTGAGTGCCTTTTACCTAGGAGCACATGGATGCGTGAAGCTCCAGCCTGAGGACCCGAGACCCTTCTCTCTGCAATAACTACAGCTCATCTGGCTGCCCCAAATCACCAGCTCACAGTGTCTTTGAGGTGCACACAGGCCCATTTTCCTCTGTTTCCTTGGTTTTCCTCACCATTACCATTCTCAAGACACCCCCCCCTTTTTTTTAATGTTTATTTTTTGAGAGAGAGAAAGAGAGAGAGAGAGTGCATGAGCAGGGGAGGAGCAGAGAGAGAGGGAGACAGAGGATGCCAAGCAGGCTCCAGGCTCTTGAGCTGTCAGCACAGAGCCCGATGCAGGGCTCAAACTCACAATCCCTGAGATCATGACTTGAGCCGAAGTCAGACACTTAACTGACTGAGCCACCCAGGCACCCTGAGATCCTTTTGTGTGTGACAAATGTGTTCATTGGAGCTACTGCTTCTGGGTCAATGCTACTGCCCAACATCAGCCTGTACTGTTATCTTGTTTTCCCTTTTGATTAGTCTGGATTTGGTTTTTTACTGGTTGTGAATACAATGGAATAAAAAAAATTGGGAGTTGCTTGACTAGCACTAGTGACTAAGTACGTGCAGGGGTGCCTGGGTGGCTCAGTCAGTCGGGCGTCTGACTTCGGCTCAGGTCATGATCTCATGGTTTGTGGGTTCGAGCCCCACGTCGGGCTCTGTGCTGACAGCTCAGAGCCTGGAGCCTGTTTCAGATTCTGTCTCCTTCTCTCTCTGCCCCTCCCCCACTTGTGCTCTGTCTCTGTCTCTCAAAAAAAAATGTAAAAAAAAAAAAAATTTAAATAAAGTACGTGCAGAGCGGTAACAGGTACGTGAGTAGCTCATTTCAACACGGTGGTCCCAGTTTCCCTGAAAGTGACTGGTGAGAGGGAAGGGGGTCAACCCTTGGGTAGGCTGATCTCTGAGGTTCTTCTTCCAGAGCGGTGGTTCTAGGATGACACTAGCCTTGGGTTCCCACTCCACTTTAGCACAGTTTTTACTGTCCAAACACCTCAGGAACATTATGGGGAGGAAAACAATACGTCTTTACACAATACGTGCCATGTGCAATCATGCAATATGTGTAGTGTTAAAGCCTTTTTGCATGCTGATACCCTGGTACATTTTCTGGAAGGCTCTTATTCCATAAGCTTTATTAATAAGATTGACAAGGATTTCTTTCCGTCCATCCTTTGCTCAACTCCCTGGAAAGCTCAATCAAAAGATTCAAATCAGAGTGTTCTTAATTTCAAAGTACTTTTATCTTTGCCCCACCCAACCAAATGCAAGCCTACTATGGTTTCCTTAAGGAAGTCTTCACTGCCAGTTCCAGGTCAATAGGCAATTTCCATTCTCTTGGTTATAACCAATCAATCCTTTGTATTATATTCTCTCCTCTAACTCTTCTCCATCCTCTCGTCCAGCCCTCCACAATATATTGCTATGGCTTTCTTTTACTAAACCATCAATTACCTAATAAAATCCTGGTGCCATAGATACATCATGCAAGGCGCCACTTTATAATAAACCTTTAAAAATATAAAATGACCGTCCTCCAGAGTTTCCCAAGGTTGGCCTTTGGGATTATCTCTCCCCAGGGTGAAAGTTTTAAGAATCCAGCAAGAATTTTATATTGTCTTCAAACATCCAACACAAGTACCTCCACTCGAAGAAACCACCTCTTTTCTTGCTCGCCACAAAATTTAGACAGACTTGCAAAACTGAATGTGGTTTTGTAATGCTACTGGATTAGATTTCAGTGATCAGTGAGGGTAAAAAAATAATAAACAACAGCCTCCGAATACCAGTTTCCTAAACAAGTGAATGAAAATGGTTGGAGGAAGTCGACAGCTGAATTCCAGTCCAAACAAAGGAATCTCATCACGAAAACACAAACAGCCTATCCTTCTGGGGAACGGAAAATAAGAAGAGTGAATTACAACCAAAGAGCTGCCTCTCCTAGCAGAAAGCCGTAAAACTCCTGTCGAAAAGACTTAAACCAGCCACCATCCGTAACAGGTACATTTCACATCGGTAAGCTCTAGAAAAGCAGCCGTGATGAAACATTTTGGCTCTAGCCAATGAGCCTCACTCCAAAAGGTTCTGGAGAATTAAGACAATAAAAACAATGGAAAGAACCAAAGGCCAGACAGAAAAGCCAGGCTCCAACAACACCCCCCAGCTGCCTGCCAGCCTGCACTGGAATCCTTCTTTTCAAATCTATGCAAATATCCTGAAAAGGGTAATGAAATTTTCATTTCTCTCTGCACGGATCAGCTGTCCTTGGGATTCTTCTGCTAAGGCAAAATGCCACTGAGGGAAGAATAGCAAGAAAATGTCTTTCCGGAATCCTCAAGAAGTCTTCGGAAAGTCTTCAACAGATAAACAGAAACATCTAATCTAAAACTACGACCCTTGGGGCGCCTGGGTGGCTCAGTCGGTTGAGCGTTCGACTTCAGCTCAGGTCACGATCTCGCAGTCTGTGAGTTCGAGCCCCGCGTCGGGCTCTGGGCTGATGGCTCAGAGCCTGGAGCCCGCTTCCGATTCTGTGTCTCCCTCTCTCTCTGCCCCTCCCCCGTTCATGCTCTGTCTCTCTCTGTCTCAAAAATAAATAAACGTTAAAAAAAAATTTTTAAAAATTAAAAAAATAAAAAAATAAAACAATAAAACTACGACCCTTAAAACAACAAACCCACGGGGTGGAATAATGCCTGTAGCTCATGATGTAGAAGAAAGTCACTCGTTTTTAGCCATAGCTACGTAAATATAAGCAAAGTAACCTAGTGTTATCTCAGCTGTAAAATTAAGGCATAAACATGCTGTTCTGCGTCTTCTGTGGGTCCTTGAGATCAGGGCTGTGGGTGCACACTGAACGGAAGAACCCTGTGCAGCTGTCCAGGGCAGCATAACAGGGGAGGGCGGGCAGGGTGGGGGGGCAGTTAAGAACAGGCTTTGGGCGCCAGCCACATGTAGGTGGATTCTATCTGTTTTACCAGTTGTTCGTCCCCGGACACGCTGCTTTACCCACACTGGCCTGAGTTTTGTCATTTTTAAAGAGGGAATAAGGATGATACCCAGGCTGACAGGGTTATTCTCATAATTAAACAAGTCAGCTGATACCAGGCCGTTAGCCCAGTTCCCGGGGCACGAGAAACTTGCAGCAAATAGTAGTTATTCTTCCTGGGGCCTGGCAAAGACCATAAAGGCACATGCAGGGGCTCAAAATGTGACAAATAAATAATGACAAGCTTATCCGGTTTGACAGATTAGAAGGTTCTTGTAGGCGAGGTTTGATCTCACATTCATTGTATGTTCTTAGCACAGAAGAAAGGTAGGCCCTTGAGGGCATTAAAGGAAACAAGCCCATCACAAGAGGAGGAATACTGTTTGATTCCACTCACATGAGGTACCCCCCACAGTAGCCAAATTCACAGAAGCAGAATGCAGAATGGTGGTCGCTCTCGGTGGGCTGGGGGGAGGGGACCGGGGACTTCGTGTTTAATGGGGACAGAGTTTCAGTTTTGCGAGATGAACAAGTTCTGGAGACCGATGGCGGGGATGGCAACGACACAACACTGTGAAGGCACCTACTGCCGCTGACATGTGTACTTAAAGGTAGCAAAAATGGTCAGTTCTGTGTTATGTCTATTTAGCCACGATTTTAAAAAATAAGCTAAAAAAAAAAAAAAAACCCAAACAAACCCAGAAAGTTGATGTTCAGGAACTAAAAGGTTAGGTTAGTGGCTGATAATTCACAAGGAACCTGTCACGATCAACCCAATTCCAACACGACTGTGTGTCAGTCACGGGAGCAGCATCCTAACGAAAGGACACTGGGAAGGACTCCTCGACATTATGAGCGCTGACTGTAGTTATTCATGATAGGACCTCTGCTTTCTTTTTGTAATGTTTGCAAGCAATAACATTGACTCGGGATATATATTTCCTAATTATAACCAAGTCCCCCCAAAATTAAACAGAGATCATCGGAGAGTATAAGATGATGTAATGTTGGCAGAGAAAGGACTCATTGGTTTGTTCTATAAGGATCGAAGAACCAAATGAAACTGGTTCTAATCCTACTCCTGGGTCATTATGTGGCCCTTCCCTGGGGAATCAGATACCTGGCCTGATTAGAAGCTCTACTAAATTGAAAAAGAAGGGGAAAATATGTGGAAACAAGTAAACTTGCCGGAGTGGAATGAAGGTCCAGGTCTCAAGGTTGAGTTCAAGTCCTGACCCAAACCCTCACTGGCCATGTGACCTAGAATAAGTGTTTCACTTGTAAAAATGAAGGAGCTGGAAGAAATGGTCCCCGAGGTTCTATCCAGTTTTTGGTCAAACTCAGATTCCACTGAACACACCCTTCCAGATTTCTGCAAACAAAATAGCCTTAGATGTACTACTTCTCCAAAGAAATAGTATTTGTTAGTCATGCACAAAGATGTTATGGGCGATCGAGTAAAGAAACGCTATGGCTATGACTTCTGGGAACAAAAGTACCCAAGGAGATGTTCATTAAGACAATAAAGCCAGAATAATTCCCAAGACGGAGGAGAGATTCTCTGCTGTGTGGAGGGTGGGTGGCCCCACCCTGAAGGGCTGCCCCACCTTGATCTGTGCCCAGTTCCAAAGCTCCCCTCCTGCCCCCTTACCTGCATAGGAAGACACGGGGGAAATCTGCAGAGGGTAGAGCTCGCTCATGCTGACTGGCTGTTCGTCACTCTCGGTGGTCACCTCTACAACCTGGCAAATGTCCGGAGGATTAGTGACAATCTCTTGATCCTCGATGTTGCTGTCCAGATGTGACTGTCCTACAACTTCAAAGAAAAGACAGCCATCAGGCGCCGATGCCTGATTCACGATTCTAACGTGTGCTCTCAAGAAAGAAAACCTTCCCCCAAAAAGCTGAATGGTCAGGAGTCAGATTCTCAGTCACCACATGTCATCGGCCACGAAACTGAAGGACAGCTTTAGCTTTGGGTTAATGTCTCCAGAGAAGCAGCTTGCCAGTAACCTGGCTCCCCAGGGCTATTTCCAGCATGCTGGCCAATGGTGCTTACATGTGGCAATGTCCCAAACTCAATCCAATCACAGCCAAGCCTGCAGGACTGGAGGCTGCATCCAGACCTAGCCCCAGGGCCAGAAAGACAGTGCTTTGAACTTGACCCATTTCTTTCCTCTGTTCTTGCTCCGAAGGAAGCTGTTGTGCCATTTTCCAGGTCCTGGGTCCAGAGAGATATTACCAAATGTTATTATTAAGGAGAAAGGACCACCAAAATCCACTCCATTGTGTCATGTCCAGCTGTGGGTGCTCTGTTCACACTCCCAGCCCCTTCCTACCCTGCAGGCAACATGACCACTGGATGGAATATCTGAACAGTGGAACAGAATGGTTTTCCCAGCCCAACACACATTGGTAGCACCAGCTCCCCAGAACACTGACAAGATGATTTCCGACCACCTTGCCTCTGAATCCTGCCTCAACTTCCTTTTATTCAAATCTTTTAGTTTGAGGTCATTATAGAGTCACATATAGTTGGAAGAAGTAATAGAGAGATCCTGTGTGCCCTTTATCCAGTTTCCTCCAATGCAAGCATCTTGCAAGATTATAGTACAATTCCTGGGGCGCCTGGTGGCTCAGTCGGTTAAGCATCTGACTCTTGGTTTCAGCTCAGGTCATGATCTCATGGTTCACGAGTTCGAGCCCCACATCAGGCTCTGCACTAATAATGCAGAGCCTGCTTGGGCTTCTCTCTCTCCCCTCTCTTTCTGCTCCTACCCCACCGGCACGCTCTCTCTCAAAATAAATAAACTTAAAAAAAATTAAAATTTAAGACTACAGTACAATACCAAGATACCGACACTGATAACATTCTAGGCATCTTGTTCAGATTTCCTCAGTTTTCCTGTGCGTGCGTGCGTGTGTGTGTGTGTGCGCGCATGCACACACGCAATTAGCTTTCTGCAATTTTATCACTTACGGAGTTTCACATTTGCCAACACAATCAAAATACAAAACACGTCCATCATCACAAGTATCTCCTACGTGACTCTTTTATATCTACCTTCCTTCAGCCTCTCTTCCCCATGATCTCTAACCCCTGACATCCACTAACCTGTCCCCCATTTCCATAATTTTTGTCATTTCAAGGATGTTTCATAAATGAGCTCACACAGTAACCTTTTTATATTGGCTTTTTAATTCCCTAGAGATTCACCTAAGTTGCTGTGGATACCAACAGTTGGTTCCTGTTCACTGCCGAGTAATATTCCCCGGTGTGGATATAGCACAGTCTGTTTAACTCTCCAGCCACGGAAGGAAGAGAGGAAAGGCACCCAAGAGGCTGGGGAAGGAGGCCGTTTTCATGTTTTGGCTGTTACAAATAAGGCTGCTATGAATATGCGTGTTCAGGTTTTATGTGAACCTAAGTTTCCACCCCTCTGGGATAAAAGCCCAAGAATGCAATTGCTGGGTCACACGGTAACTTCATGTTTCATTCTACAAGGAACTGCCAAACTCTGGCTTGACGTGGCTGTACTGTTTCCCATTCCCACCAGCAACGTAGGGATGATCTCATTTATGCACATTCTCGTCCGCTTCTGGCGTGGCCACTATTTTTCTGTCAGCCACTCTGATAGGTGTGCAGTGGTATCTTACGGTGGTTTTAATTCGAATGTCCCTAATGCCCTCCCCTACTTTCCAACAGAACTGACCTTAGACTTCTGTTGGCAACTGACTGGATGAAATATCCCTGAAAACCGCCACCAATAAACCCATGGAAATAACAAAGGAATAACAGTGTTTTCCCAAGGGCCTCAAAATACTTTGCCATCACAGTCAATGTTTTACTCGTGTAAGTTATTTTAACATTTCCACCCATGACCATGACAGGCAAACCACCATCATCCTACGATCAACTAAGAAACTAACTCAGGCACAGAGAGGTAGACTGACTTCTCCAAAGTCACACAGTCTGTGGATTATGTACGGTGCCCGTGTCCCTCGCATCTTCCCGACCATCAGGGTAGGCAAGAAGGCCGCCGTGTTCCAATCTTCTTGAGAAGTTTGCCATCATGGGCAAATGCTTGTTTTAACTGCTCAAAGTATTTTCATTGCTCTGGTATTTTTGTTTAGAAATGAGTTCCTGTTTTAATTGCTTTTTTTGGAGGGAGATGAAATGACCAGCCCGACGTAGGGAGAACATGACCTGATTCTACTCGGAGAAGGCTTGAGAAGGGAGTGAGGATTCTCGGGTTCTGGAAGGAAGAGAGGAAAAGCACGCACGAGGCTGGGGAAGGAGATCTGGGGATGTGATAACCATCCACAAAGCCACAGCATTCAGAAGGGAAGGGAAATGGAATGTTGTCTAAGTTCTCCTGGAGGGGACAAAATTAAAGAGGAGGAAGGCAGACTATATATGGCAAGCAGACTCCCCAATTCTTATTTTATCTTTGGACTATCCTATTTGAGCAGGACAGCATCAATTATGCAGTTCACCAGACACAGACTGAGTGCTGACACCGATCTCTCTCGAGTTTCTTCTGCCTCTTCTCGCACAGAAGACAAAATGGCAGGAAAACGAGATTTCCCAAGTCCTAAAAGCAGTCGGCAGATAGAAGCCAAACGGGGCGTGTGTACGAGGAGGGCTGGCTACAAGTAATACCCTGCACACTAAGGCAATTAGGCTCTTCTATGAATTAGATTTCCATCGAAGCCACGTTAACTTCCCATACTCCAAAATTCAATTCTCTCTTGCACTGTCGTTGCAAATAGACGGCAAGCGAGCTGGGACTGTACCCAATGACAGCAGCTCAAAAGTCTTCCTCTCTACAACAGCCCCGCGAACTCTCTGACCAGGAACTTTTGCCCTCGCTGCTTTTGCCCAGAATGCCCGACTCGGTCATTCAACATACGGAAGATTTGCTGAGCACCTACTTCGTAGGACAACTTGTCACGTACTGGGGAGGGGCAGGACATGACCGAGCCAGCAAGGGCCTGGTTTGTGAGCTGTCTCGTAGGGCTCCTGGTCAGCACAGAAGGCTCGAGAGGTGAAGTTTAGGACAGCGTGAAAAGAAAAGACAGTAGAGAACTTTCTCCCAGTGGGAAGCATCAAAGGCTTCAGTGAGGCGGTAACACGGGTTGGAAGGGGAAGGTGAGCAACAGGCAGCATTCAGAATGCCTCTGTCTTTCTGGAGCCTTTTCCTGACCATCCAGAACTGTCTGACCTCCCCTTCCAGAGCGCCCCTCACTCGCGGTCCCCACTGCTCGGCCAACACTAACAACATGACATGACCTGGAGACACTTCCTGACTTTCTGCCTCCTATTGCAAGTTAATTCTTTATGTCTCCTTTTAACTTTTTATTTGGATGCGTCATCTTCGCCACCAAATTGTGGCTCCTGAGAGAGCCGAGAACTGGGATTAGAACTTTGTGTATCAAGTCGTAGCCCAGGCTCGTGGCTGATGTCTGAGAGCAGCTAGTGAATTTCTGCTAAACAAAGAGATGAATGAACACGGCAAGGCTCACCGACTGGAGCCGGAGTCCCAGAGGAGACCATGGCCGCTTGCAAAGGCCGGATGTGACAATGAATGTTTCCTAGCAAATGTCAGGACTTCTGGCGCACCGGGCTTTTTAGAACCTAGATGAAATGATGAAGATAGGGCGGGCCATGGTTGCCAGAAGCTGGGGGTAAGGGGAGGAAATGCTTAGGGGTAATAAAATGTCGTAGGTCTTGAATATAGTGGTGGTTACACAACTGAGTGCACCGGCCAAGAAGAGGTTCATTTTACATTATTTCACTTAATATCTGAACATCATTGAGGTCCCAATCCGTAAGGTTCCAGCCCAAAAGAGAAACAGGGAAATCTCAACATCTGAGATGCTCTTTGGATGTGCTTTAGGCACAACCCCTAATCCACTGACCAATCTCTGCCTCTATGTCTCTCTCACGAGTTCCCCAAACCACTAGCCTTTGCCCCCAGTGACACCGACTCCTGACTCCTGACACCTGAAAAGACGGGCAAGTAGCAGAACTGTTAGCAACCCCTAAGGCAAATAAAGTCACAGGTGGCACCCTGCTAGGCACCTGAACATCCTCTCGGATAAGTAATCGTACAAAGCCTAAGGCTTCCCAAGCACTTAATCTTTGCCTTTCCCACTCACCCTGTACGTCCCATCTATAAGTCTCCACAGCCCCATGAGGAAGGCACAATTACTGTCCCCATTCTAGACACGAGGAAAAGGCATCATGAAGAGTTAAATACTAATTTGAGGCCAGACAGCCAGTAAGTGGCAAAACCAGCAATCAGATTCCACTTTCCCTGACCCCAAGGCTTAACTCAAGTACTCCCCGATAATGGTCTCCCCAGCTAAGAGAGCTCAGGAAATTCTGACCGGGCGCCTCTGGCTTCCTAATAAGCCCATCTGAGGATAAAAACTTACGCATCTCACCTTAATGAGACTCTGGGCTCATAACCAGCAGTGGAATTGCTTTTCAACAGCTCTATATTGGGTGCCAAGGAAACTCTCCAATGGTTGGAGGGGCTTGAAATCCACCAACCTTCTCCAGCACATCGGGGAAAGAGTCCCCCACAGGAATGTAATGTTATCTGGACCTAGTTGCTAAGAATTACAACAATATTATTCGTGGCTGGTTACTGATGAGCCAGTGTGGTTCCTTAAAGGGTCATCCCAACTTTATTAACAATTGTTGACTTAGTGGAGGGCTCCACCTGAGAACACAGTTGCCCCCATGCGTCACAGAAAGCTCTTAATAGCAGAGACTATTAGAAATGAAAACAAGGGCCTCTGAAGGCGGGGAGGCTTGGTCCTACCACTTTATAACTAAAGAAAGCTGAGACCCAGAGAGGCCAGACAAATAACCGGCAAGGTCACCTAGGTAGCTGCAGGTTCGAGAATAAAGCCAATTAGGGGAGGGGGGCACCTGGGTGGCCCAGTCAGTTAAGCATCAGACTCTGCGCTGACAGTATGGAGACGACCTGGGATTCTCTCTCTCTCTCTCTCCCCCTCTCTCTCTGCCCCTCCCTCACTCCCGCTGTCTCTGTCTCCCTCAAAATAAGTAAATGAAACGTTAAAGCATACCAGAGGGCACAGAAAATCAGGCCATCGGCGTGGTATTATGGAGAGAAA
This sequence comes from Panthera onca, assembly GCF_046562875.1. Lineage (NCBI taxonomy): Eukaryota > Metazoa > Chordata > Mammalia > Carnivora > Felidae > Panthera > Panthera onca. The sequence continues at coordinate 189,537,547 of NC_138342.1, read as the reverse complement.
TTTCTTCTTCGTCCTGTCTGAAAGTCTGAGAACTGGAACTGTTAATATTAGCTGCGACGATGAGGCACAGATTGGAGGCTACTTTTCTTACTCGGATCTTACTTAATCACAATATTATTTTACCACCTTCTAACTACACAGTGACTTTTCCACTAGGCTCATTTTGTGCTCTCAACAACCCCGTGAGGTAGGCAGGATCAGTATTATTATTTCTACCTTATATTTGAGGACATGGAGTCTCAGAGAGGTTAGGGAGTTTGCCCAAGGTCATGTGGCAAATAAATAAATAAAATAAAAAACCTGCAGAAGGAGGTCTAAAACCCAAGTCTTTCTAATCTGGGGTGTGTGTGTGTGTGTGTGTGTGTGTGTGTGTGTGTGCATATGAATAAAATGCAGGCATGATCTGGGACAGATGTCCAAGAGCAATGGTGGGAAAGACCGTCACTACAGGGTTAATAATTTTAGAGAATGGAGTTCTGTCCTCGAACAGGCCAGACGGACCCCCTGCAGCCTGCACCCACCCCAACCGGTTGATGTAGGTCAGGGTGAAGCACGAGGGTGACGGGGCCGAGATAACAGCACCACACGTTACCATCAAGGGGAGCAAATACTCTGCCCCAATACAATCTCAGGAGAGTTGATCAATACATCACGAGGGTCAACAGTCTGGGAGCAGAAATGTGGGTGAGACGTGCCGGGGTAGCAGCTTACGCTTCCCAGCGGAACTGCCAAACGTCCGTTTCTTTCTGTGCTGCGCTGACAGAGCCCTAAGGGCCGCGCCACAGTGACAAAGCCAGAGCCACCTCGCTTGCACGCTGGACAGGCACATGGAAGTCACAACATGCTGAATCATTCAAGTTCAAAACCAAATTCATGGGGCGCCTGGGTGGCTCTGTCCGTTAAGCCTCCAAACTTGGCTCAGGTCATGATCTCGCGGTTCGTGGGTTCGAGCCCTGCGTTGGGCTCTGTGCTGACAGCTCGGAGCCTGGAGCCCGTTTCGGATTCTGTGCCTCCCTCCCTCTCTGCCCCTCCCCCGCTCACACTCTGTCTCTATGTCTCTCAAAAATAAACATTCAAAGTATATATACAAATAAAAGGGGTGGGCAAGGACCAGGTCACCAGGACTCTGTGGAGACAAGAGAGACTCAGATCTTCGTCTTGGGGACAATGGTGACATGGTGAGACTGGCATTGTTTTTTTTAAAAAGTCACTCTGTGTGGAGAATGAATGGGGCGGGGGCGGAATGGAAACAGAGCGCTGCGACAGCAAAGGTGACTGGGACTGGTGTCAGAAACAGAAAGAAGGGGCCGGATTTGAGAAACCCGAGGAGCTGATGGTTAATTATAAATGAGGTGGGAGTGGCAAGGCAGAGGGGAAGGTGAGAAACCTTTAGCCTCATGAAAGGATGCCAGGTTTCTTGGGCAAATCAAAACTTCTTAAGGTTGGGGGCGCCTGGGTGGCTCAGTCGGTTAAGCGTCCGACTTCAGCCAGGTCACGATCTCGCGGTCCGTGAGTTCGAGCCCCGCGTCAGGCTCTGGGCTGATGGCTCGGAGCCTGGAGCCTGTTTCCGATTCTGTGTCTCCCTCTCTCTCTGCCCCTCCCCCGTTCATGCTCTGCCTCTCTCTGTCTCAAAAATAAATAAAAACGTAAAAAAAAAAAAAAAAAAAAAACTTCTTAAGGTTGAAAAGACATAGCTCAGACTACTGCCGGAACTCTGCACGCTCATGGTGACGGAGAGCGTCCCGCACGGGCCCATCTCTGTGACCAGGCTTTTCCAGGCCGGGTCCACCAGAGAAAAATAAGGTGCACTATGGGTTCTGGGTCTGGGTTCACGTCTCACGTGGGGGTTCATGTTGCTCTGCGTTTTCTAGTCCTAACAGAACCGGATGCCTTGTCGCGTGAGGGGGTGAACAGCTCAGCCCTCCCAGAAACAGGCAGGAGGCGCAGCCCCCCCACCCCACCCCGAGAAGGAGCACGGAAGACCTTCACTCCCTCTCCCTTGCCAGGGAATGCCTTCCACCTAAAGGTCCACCTCAAGGGACCCCTGAGAGGCTCAGTTGGTTAAGCGTCCAACGTGTGATCTCAGTTCAGATCATGATCTCACAGTTAGTGAGTTCGAGCCCTGCGTCCGGCTTTACACTGACTGCTCAGAACCTGCTTGGGATTCTGTCTCTCCCTCTCTCTGCCCCTTCCCCTCTTGCACACTCCCTCTCTCTCTCTCTCTCTCTCTCTCTCTCTATATATATATATATATATATACATATATATATGAATAAATAAACTTTAAAAAATATGAAAAAAAATAAAGAGCCACCTCAAGCTATTATTTATCTTGTTGATGAAGTTTTTTTGTTCTACATCTTAAGCACCAGGAAAAACAGCAAACAAAAGAAGGGTGAGCAAAGGAGCTGGGAAAAGATGAAGACATAATTCTACCGCCTAGCACCACCTTTGGTCGACCTCAAAGCATTAGGAATTCTGGTGCCAGAGGCTGCCAACCTTGAGTCACAACCATGAGGCCCTCGTGGGGACCCACGTCATGTTCTCTTCCAACACAGGTCCTTCCTGGTGATACCTGAGCTCCTAAGCTTGTCCGAAAGAGCTACCAAGCTTTGCTTCCAAAGCCAGTCAAATTTGGAAGCAATTACCAAAAGAAGTACATACATCCCATAAGGTGCATTTGGGCAGACAAAATCCAGACAAAATTCAAATTACATTGTTTCCTAATTGTTATTCGTGACTAAGGGTTGCTCGATTTACTTTGGAGCAATGAATAGCCTCCTCTGTTACACGGCAATCTTTGCTTTATTGAAGGGTGGGTTACCTTTTATCAAGAAACACAATGGGGTTGTAAAGCACTGCCTGGGCAAGTCAGACAGAATGTCCGCACCTGCAAACTTTTTACACTGGCCCGGAGATGATTTCAATACGGCTCAGCAAAAGCGCTGCTAACCTGGGCAAGATGCCAGGGGGTATTGTCAGAACAATTCAACATGTTGCTGGCGTCTTCCGCTTCCTAAAAACAGAAGTCCTCCCCCCCCTCCTCCCCCACAAGACAGAATTCAATGCTAAAGAAAAGTAAAAATAAAAATAAAGGAGTGTTCCCCCCCCACTCCTTAAAAGGAAAGCAGGGATGGGTCTTTGGGCTATCTTATACGCCAACCTGTGTGTTTAATCAGACAGGAGAGATGGAACATTAAAAGACAAATCCCGGGGCGCCTGGGTGGCTCAGTCGGTTGAGCGTCTGACTTCAGCTCAGATCATGATCTCACAGTTTGTGAGCCCGAGCCCCACATCGGGCTCCCTGCCGTCAGCCTGTTGGCGTGGAGCCTGCTTCGGATTCTGTGTGTGTGTGTGCGTGTGTGTGTGTGTGTGTGTGTGTCTCCACCCCGCCCCCCGCCCCCCAATTGCTCCCTTTCCCTCAAAAAAAATAAATAAGTAAAAAGACAAATCCTAAGTATTGAGACACTGTGCTCCTTTTTGCTGTGCACCACTAGGCACATCTGAAAGTGCGTTCAGCAGTTATGGACAAGAAGGCAAGCCCAGGACCCAGCCCGCCGATGGCCACAAGTGTGCGTGTGCCTGTAAGCCTGCGTGTGACTAACCGTTATCATCTCTGGCAACAATAAAAGTCAAACAGAACAGCAATCAAGCAAGAGTCCCTGTGTCCGGGCCACGGTCCGTTCCCCTTTTCTCCTTCTCCACACTGAACTGGATTCACTTACAATAACCTCTACCCTGTCTGGAATGAAAATGTACTGGGTGGTTGGCCTCCACTGACTTGACGTATTGATTTTCAATCTATTTCCCTACCTAAGAGCTTACGGACAGTGTGAAAAATTGCTCTCATATCAAGTACTCATTTCAGTTCCCAATTTTAACCCTATCAACATAATGCTCATAAAAGTAGAATGAAAACATCTGGAAGTTTTCCTCTTGGTGCCTAAATACAAAACTGGAACGAACCCCGGGTTTAGAAACAAACGAACTGAACGTGAGAAACGGTGTCAGTTTTCAATAAAGCGTTTTTAAAAGGTTAAGAGAAACCGAATCTCTCAAATTCCACAGTGGCCTCGGAATCAGAATCCCTGTGTCTGTCACCTCCGTCCACAAGTCACACAGGCTGGGAATGGCTAATTAATGATACGTGGGAGTGGAGACCAAAAAAAAAAATCTGTGAAGGGTTTAAAACTGGAGATAGAGCTGCTGTTAACAAGGATCACCAATCACCCATTCCTTTAAAATGCTTGTATGGATCCACTTGGTATATTATTATACAGCGTTGTGAAGGCCACCAACGGATTCAAGATATTCAAACTCCTTTTACTGCGTCCATTATTATTTTATTATTAGGCCAAGGAAGAGACTCGTGTAATCAAGTTCTACACCAAACCGGGCATCCAGTCTTTGCCCGGAAGTAAGGAAGTAATGACTCATTAAATTAGCACCAGCCCCTAGAGCACTAATCCTACCGAAAGGGCAAAGAACAATCAACCTGACAGAGAATTTACATGCCAAAGACTCAACCAAATGTTTAAGGGGGGAAAAAAAGGCCAGAAAAAACCCCTCTGATACCACTCTGGCTTTTGTTTGCCATTTTATCTGAGGCTGAATTCACCGCATAAATGAAGGGTAGCGCAAAACCCACCAGCTCCCTGGAAATAGCTGAATCTTAAGAAAAAGTGCCTGGAGTCTTGGCAAATTAGCTTGTTGTTGCTGTTTCTTTTTAAAGGGCTCAATGGGGAAGGCTTTCCAGAGACCGCCTGCCTGCCGAGGAAGGGAAGCCTGGCAGGCAGGGCCATTATCTGCCCTGATACAGCGAGCTCGCAACATATGCTCCCGTCCTTCCTTCACACCGCACTCTGCCAAAGCCCGCAGCGTTCAGGGGAGTCCCTGCATACATCATCCTACTTCCCAGTCGCCAGAACCCAGGGGGAAGGAGGGGCGAGTGACATTTACAGCACCCATCCGTAGCCTCCCATCAGTACTCGGCTAAGGATCCAGGAACGAAGGTACCTGGACAAGAGGTTTGCTCTCATGGTTCTGCGTGATCTCACTGGTTCTTACCGGCATCAGAAGCCCTGACAGGCTACAAAACGGGGAAGGGTTTAAGGGACGCAAAGGCGCCTGAGGGCAAGGCCGGGTTGTGGATTCTGGGGCTGGAGCTGGAAGACAAGGTCACGGGCCTCCACTCCCGCACAGAACCCCCACTGTCCACTCAGTGCAGTGGCCCAGTGGGACTTGGTTGAGATGAAATTCACACTGGTCACCCTCCTGCCGAAAACCCTCCAAGGGGTGGTGTTTACATTGCAGGTGTATGTAAAACGGTTGTGCACTCTACTGTCTGTTATACTTCAATATAAAAATATATATATATATATTTGGGGTGCCTGGGTGGCTCAGTCGGTTAGGCGTCCGACTCTTGGTTTCAGTTCAGGTCATGATCTCACAGTTCGTGGGTTCGAGCCCTGCATCGGGCTCTGTGCTGACAGCTTGGAGCCTGGAGCCTGCTTCAGGTTCTGTGTCTCCCTCTCTCTCTGCCCCTCCCCCACTCGCACTTTGTCTCTCAAAAATAAGTAAATATTAAAAATTTTTTTTAATTAAATAAAATAATAAAAATTTAAAAATATGTATTTTTTGAAACATACCCTCTGGCAGTTTGGGAATAAGATCCAAAGTCCTTCCCATGGCCTGCACAGGCCCCCAGGAGCCTACCCTGTGTCCCCCTCTGATGGGGGGGACTTCGGCCCCTCTGGATTTCCTCCTAGTACTCCAAGTGGGTTCCTACACTGAGGTCCGTGTCCCACAGTTCTGGGGCCCGCCCCACGTGGCCCCTCCTCACCCACCCACTGCAGAGGAAATGTCACCCCTTCACGAAGCCCCCAATCTAAATCCGGCCCCGGATATTCCCTCTTGTTCTTTTCTTTGCAGCATTCTTCTCAAATGCCAGCGCCGTAGATATCTGTGGCGCTATGTGGTGACTGACCGTCCTTCCACAGAGACTGTCCTGCCCCCCAACCTATTTCTAGCTCGGAGTCTGGTATACAGAAGGCGCTCAAGAATCTTTGTGGAATCAAAGTGTGCCCTCTGGCAACAGGTCTCTGTGCCTCAGTTCCTTCATTTGTAAGAACGAGCGCCGCTTGTATGGGAGGTATGCCAGGGAGCAGGGGCAGAGAGGACCCACGAGGACAGTCTTCCCTCTCCTGGGTCCCAAGTTAAATGAATAACACTTTTGCCCACGTGACCGCTTACTGAAAGACGGAGAACTGCTGATCGTGAGCCACTGGGAGAAAAAAAAAAACCCATTTCACCTACCGGACTCTCCGGGGAAGTCACTCTTGAGGCTGACCCATCGCAAGCTCCTTTATCTGACCTCAGAGGTCTTTCTTTTTCAGCCCTGAAATCTAGGGGCTGGAACTTTGCGTTTTCAGATGGTTCCAAGACCTCCTCCCCCTGACTATGTTATTTCAAATCACGTTTTACAAACTTCAGACCCCGGGGGGCTGCTTGTGTGTATGAAAAATGAGATGTCAAAACAGTTTACCTATGATGTTCACCGTACTATCCACTTCATTTTTTATAGCTGAAGTCAGGACGGCATACTCAGGAGAAAGATCACTTACTCCATTACTAAGCCCCAAAGATGACTCAACTGGTTCTTGCTAGGAAGAAGAAAAGAAAAAAGAATTGAGAACACTTCCTTTTCCCTCCTTTTTCTTAGCTTCAACTCTACCCTCTGTCTACTTTCTTTAACGCTAGGGTCATGTTCGTCTCCCGAATGCGTTCCCTGCTAATTTAAATCAGCCTGAAGCTAAAGAAGCATGTTTCTGCATAGACTAGACTACCACGTATGGCCCTCTCTTCTTTTCCTTCTAGGAAAGGGTCCCAGCAAGCTGGTTTGCGTTTATGAAATGCTTACACCTGTAGAGGACGGTTTGGGGGTTGAGCAGGGCTGCGTAACTGTCTGGGTACCGTGTGCCTAGCTGCCAGATCTTCCTTCTCTGAGAGACGGGGTGCTCAAGAGGGCCAACTCCTGGCTTTCTAAGGGGAGGAATCATGCCACGTCTTCCACAATTATTTCTGAGGAGAAGGTCCGCCTCAACCATTGCGCCAAGAACAGGAACCCAGGGGACTCTGTGAACGACTTCTCCTCAGGTAAGGTTTGCCCTGGGCCCTGGTCACCTGAGCACCCTGCTCTGGGCCGGTGGCGGACAACACGGGCCAGACCAAGTGGAAGGCTTCGTCCAGTGGGGCAACCCCACGCCCAGGGCTTACACGTAAATGCCTTTCGAGTGTGTGAACGTCCCGGGCCGCCCGAGAGGCTACTTGTTCATGCTATTGAAACAATGCAACAAATTCCTTTTCCTTAGTGTAGCTCTCCATTCTGCTTTATTCAAGCCCACCGGAGCCCTCCGACCTCTGAGAAAGCCAACCAACTTTGGGGGAGCCAGTGCTGAGGTACCTATGGACTTTCAGCATTTTGATGAGACAGCTTTTCCTCAAGGTCAGGTTGCATTTGCATCTATGATCAATTGAGCCAGACAAAAAAAAAAGCCACACAGGACAACCCCTTTGGGAAACCAGAATGAAGAGTGGGGGCAGAAAGAACACAAGACGGGAGCAGAAGGTCATCGGAGATAGACATGCCTGTGCTTTGAAAAATCCAGAGTGGTGGCACCTCCAAGGCATGCCAACTAGTCTTACCCATTTGTTTACATGCTACCTGGAATCAGGGATGAACACCCCCTCCCCAAAAGTCTTAGGGAAGGAGGAAGAAATTAACCTCTTCCTTCATGACCCCACCTGGCAGACTCCCACCATGGTAACTCACTCTAACCTCGAAGGCACCACCTCACCACGTAGCTCAGTCCTAATAAACTTCCACACTGCACGGCCGACAAGAGGCCCCAAAGGGCAAACAGGAGAAGGGCCCAGGATAGTCCCCCCCGGCACAGTCTTACCCCTTTCTCCCTTTCTCCTGCAGCGCCTTGCATCTCCCCCTTTGTACAAGTCCAAATAGGAACTCTGCCCGTTCTGGGGAGCACTCGCTTGCCTGTGACACGAGTGTCCACCGTTTCTCTTCCTTTACTGCCAAACTCCTGAACAGGTGTCTGCCTTTCCCACCGTAGCCTCCTCACCCGTACCCTTGTTAGAGCCTGGGGTAGGGCCGCCACCCCAGCCTCGGGCTCAAGCTCCCGGCTCCTGTGGGGCCGGGAGGACACGCGTGTTGTCTGTCAGGCTTTGCGGTCACACGGACCTGGGCTCAAAGCCTGGTTCCTCCCACCTTGTACTGGATGCAGGACCTCATTTAACCCTCTTCAAGCCTCTTCTAGGGCACTGTAGACAGCTGTAAGCTGAGGACGATAAGGGACCCATGTCCCAGGGATGATGTGAAGATTAAATGAGACAAATATGCCCCTAGCACTTAGCATCAAATAAATGCTTTCTATTATTCAAGATCACCAATACAACTGCTCGCGAATGCAATGACCTGTCCTTAAGTACCGTCCCTCAACCCCACACTCCGACATCCAACAGGAGGGGAACGCACTATCACTCCTGACAATGTGACCGTCTGGTGTTAATTCCCCACCTTCTGACGCCACCTGCCTCTCTTGCTGCTTTCTCAGCGGCCCCTTTTCCACATCTCCCTCCCTGGCCACGCCCCTCTATCCATTCTTCCGCAATTGCCCAAAAGGAACTATGTGCAGAACATCTTCAGGAATTAGGAAAGGAACTGCTAATCTTTATGGCTCTCTTAGGTTGTCAAGTTATTTTTTACTTTTATTTATTTCACTCTGCTTCTAGGTTGCTTATAAAAGTAACGAGGCAGCCAGACGTGCATAGATTTAAAGACCTAAATTATTCTGATCTCAGCTGAAGGCCTCTCAAGTGCTTCGCATGATCTACAGTTTAATTAGTGGCAAGTGATACTTCTATCAACTTTACACTTGAGAAAACTATGACTCAGAGACTAAATTAATTTTCCAAGATCACACTACTTTTAGCCTAAGGAGATACAAGAACCGAACTCCGTCTTTCGTCACGCAACATGATCCTATTCCAGGAGCTTTGTCTTAATCAACCCTGCGCTAATCCCCACAGAGATTCAGACAGAAGTATTTTCCACACCGTGTTACTTCCCACCCCATCCCTACCCTGTGTCCCGCGCTACGTCTCTAACGCAACAAACAGCACGCTCTTCCAACGGAGATGAGTCAGACTCGAACGTCCTACTTCAGAAATGCCCTGTTGCTTTTGAAATCTGCAGCGCCAACCATGTCGCCGGTATCATCACTCTGGAAGGACAGTAAGAGTACACTGTAGAGCGAGATGTAGCCAGCGCCTGTCCGAAAGATCTCCACGCAGGGTGCAAAACAAAAGGGTCTTCACTGTACTTAGTCAAACCTAAACTATATACTTTAAAAAAAGGCGGGGGAGGCACCTGGGTGGCTCACTCAGTTAAGCCTCTGACTTCAGCTCAGTGATGTCATGATCTCATGGTCTGTGAGTTCGAGCCCTGCATCCTGCTGACAGCTCAGAGCCCGGAACCTGCTTCAGATTCTGTGTCTCCCTCTCTCTCTCTCTGCCTGTCCCCGGCTCACGCTCTCTCGCTCTCTCTCAAAAATAAACAAACATTAACAATTTTTTTTTTAAAAAGGAAAGAAGTCAAACTAAGCAAGGGGGTGCACAGTTCTCTATGGAACACGCGCATAGAGGTCTTTGTCTAGCATCTCCTGGTCCCATATGGTGCCCCAGGCCTGCCCTGTCCCCTGCCTTGCTGTACTATCTCAGGGCCAGATTAATCCTGAGCCAGCCTCCTCTTTCAGTTCCCTTTCTTAGTTTAGAGATAGGCTGTCCTGTGAATCAGCTAGTTTTGGTTTCCAACCTGCCCCAAAGAAAATCAAAGATTATGCTTAGGTTCAGACCCCTCCATGGTGCATTAACTCTGCCAAATATTTACGCCCAAGAACCTTTCTTCTCAGTATAGAATCTAAAGTTTGGTCTGCAGTTGAAAGGGATTTTAGGCAAAAGCAAACTGGCACAAGAGAGAGTGCAAGGGCAGGGGCCGTCCTCCTTAGACCTCTAAAGTAACACATCTTTGGTTGGTCTCGAAAGCTGTACTTGCTGGAGGGGTTTGGGGATAGACCGAGTCAGAGGCCAGCAAGGGGCACTCAGCCCTTGGCTCCAAGCCAGTTCCATCTCACTCCTGTGCCACAGCCCCTTGTCCAGACGTCCCTCTCCTCGAGGCCAAATACAATGGCCGTATGACCATTTCCATGGGCAATCCAGCCCCCTACTGCCAGAAATGCCCTAATTCATCTGTACAAAGCCTGTCTCCTTGACGCCACATTGAAGGACATCTCTGGGTCTCTCTACTAACTAAAATTTCAGGTTGATGGCTGGGCTCCATAAATGCCCAGGGGACTCCACACTCCACACCATGAAGCCGCTAAGAGCAGGAACTCTAATAAACAGGTTGACGCCTCCCGCGCAGTCCTACGACACCTTCCTTCCTTCCCTAGAACTTCCCTAGAATTTCATTCTCTTCCTACTCTCACTGCAACCTCCCTTTGACTTCTCTCCTTGGCTCCCTTTTCTCTTCGTCTTGTCCTTGGGTTTCTGCTTTCATCTCATACAGCTCCTCCTTGGAGAAGACATCTGTTGTCAAGGCCTCCAGTGTCGTTCTCGAGTACATGACCACACTCCTGTGCTCCCGCGCTTACCTGAGCTCTGGGGCCTGCTAGATCCAACTTTTCTACCTGACACTGGCTGCAGAGGGGTCTCTGTCATCTCAAATTCAACACGTCCCAAGTTAAACTCACCCTCTTCTCCACAAAACATGCTCCACTCCCAACATTCCCTTCTGTCTTAATAAGGGAAGACAGACAGGACTGGACTCAGGGTCTGGACTCAGGATCTCTTCTTTGATCCACTCCAGTCTTCACCCTCTACCTCCCGTCCAAACTCTCCTCCTCTCCGTTCCAATTGCCACCACCTCATCTACACTTGCCCAGTGTGGTCTCCTCTCCTCCGTTCCTTCCTACTCCCAAATATCAACTCCATCATGCTCTGATCTTACCCCAGGAGTTCAACCATGCCTTGTTGCACAACACCATCCAGAGAGGTTATTCAACCCCCCAGCCTTGGCACTGTGCTCTGAGCGGCACCCTCGAGAGCTATCAAGAGTGGAAGGAGGCACCTGGGGCAAGCCCTCTCCCCTGCTCCATCCAGGGCAGCTCTCATTACCTGTTCCAGTGGGTTGTCAGCCTGTGTTTTCACCTGATTAAGGTTTAAAAACTGAAGACCTCTTCCGACCAAGGAAGGGATCGCTCCAGTATCAGCCTGCCAGGTGGTCTTTGGACAGCGACAAGGGAGCATGTTGTTTTTAATCCAGCTCAAGTCACCGTTAGAGCCAACAGCTCGGTTAGAAAGTTGTGCTAGGGGTGCCTGGGTGGCTCACTTGGTTAAGCATCCGACTCTCGGTCTGGGCTCAGGTCAGGATCTAACAACGGTTTGTGAGTTCGAGCCCAACATCGGGCTCCGTGCTGACAGCAAGGAGCCTGCTTGGGATTCTCTCTCTCCCTCTTGCTGCCCTCCCCCACTCGCTCTGTCTCTCTCACAAAAATAAGTAAATAAATTTAAAAAAATAAAGAAAGTTGTGCTAAAAACAGGGGCACCTGGGTGGCTCAGTCATTTAAAGTGTCTGACTTCAGCTCAGCTCGTGATCTCGCGGTTCGTGAGTTCGAGCCCTGCGTCGGGCTCTGTGCTGACAGCTCAGAGCCTGGAGCCTGCTTTGGATTCTGCATCTCCTCTCTCTGCCCCTCCCTCACTTGCGCTGTGTCTCTCAAAATAAACATTAGAAAAAATGTTTTTAATAAAAACCAAATACCTGCTTTTCTGTAACTTGTACCCAGAGGTCTGCAGTCAGAACTAATACGGACCAGGCCTGGTCTTGACCAAGTGGCTTTAGAGGAACCTCCTCAAATATAGTTCCCATCATAGCACCAATGCTTTGATCTGGAAGCACTTTACAGTTTCAAAGCATGTCTGTTTCATCTGCAAACAATCCAGTGAGGCAGGAAGTATTAATTTCTAATCCTCCTCACCCACAGTCTTTGTTTCCCACTGTTGCCTCACACAGACTCCTGCTCTAATTAAGCCAGTTTCCTGACTCATCCAGGGAAGACCAAACAGCAACTCTAACTTCCCGGCCTTCATTTGATGCTCCTGGTGCCGGGGATTGACGACCATTTTATTTGATCCCTGCCCCAAAGCCTGGCTCGGGTCCCACAGCTTCTGAAAGGCCAAGAGGCACCAGGTGTGGTGAAAGAGTGTGGGTTCCAAAGCTAGAGTGACCCGGATTCAAATCCCAGTTTCAAAAGCCGTGCTACCTTAGGGAAATTACTCACCCCCCTGTGCTTCCATTTCCTCATGACCTGCCCATCACAGGGAGAGCTAAATGACATAATAACTAGAGCTCAGAACTGGGTAGAACCTGGCTCTAAAATGTCAGCTACCACCCCTCTGTTTATCCACTTCTCTCCTTATTGATCTTGGCCTTGTGATGTTTTTGAAACGCATATACGCACTGGGGATGCACAATACAGTATTGCTCACTAATGTGTGTCTCAGTCTTACTTCCTTAGATGGTTACCTCCACTCAGGCAAGGCCTGGTTCCAGTAAAACATGGTCCACTGAGCTCAGAGCATACATATTCACAAAGAGAACATCGAGGAACATCGAGGCAGAGTTTCTGCACCTACTGCATAGCCGAGGGGCCTCAGTTTCCCAGTCTCAGGGAAGCTCCTGGCTGAGGGAACACAGAGCAAGGACAGAAACTCCCTGACCTACCCAAGAAAAATGCTGACACTTAGCCCACACGTTCGAAACATCATTTGCTAGTTAAGACTTCAACTTGAACTCAACGAAGACGGGAAGGAGCCTGTCTCAATAGCAAACTCTCCTACCCGGTTACTAGACACGAGACAAACTTTCTCCGTGCAAGAAACCTACCTGGCCTACCCAGGTGCACACTGCACAGGACATATTAACTCAGAGCTCAGGCACTGTGACAAAAGTAACGTATTAACAGCTCAGTAAGGATAAAGCCCTCGAACTGTCCGATTCCAGGCAACCTGGAGAGTTAACTTCGGAAACAATCTACACAAACGTTTCAGGAAACACACTGGCTTTGGCAGTCACGAGCCACAGAACTTGGGAAGGTTACTGGCCTTATCTATACTCTGCTGCTACACTGTGGGACAGGTGCAAGCAGATTTAAACTCAAAAGGTAGGCTGTGCTTACGGCTGATGAATCGCCTGCCTTCTGCCGAAGGAACAAGGCCTGTCTGAGGGACAAGTCTCAGGTATGAGCCATACCGTCATCAGTGGAAGACTGCGCAATATGCACTTGGCTGGGATAGAACCTCATCTACACAGCTGCACGTAAGAGGAAAGCTCTTTCTCGCTCCCCTGGACCACTACGGCCACACCTCGCCCGGGGCCGTCCCTTCCACAACTGAGCGGCCATATAGAAGATACCGCCATTGCTGACGTGACTGAAGACGTCTTCCCTGATGAGAACAGCAAGTGTCATCAATTCTAAGAAGCTCATCTCCACAGCCCTAAAATAGGATTGCCTGGTAATCAATTGTGGGCCATGGTTTCACTGCAAGCAGTTTTTCTTGCTTGGACATACCTAAGATAATGGCGTATCATATAAATCGCTGGCATCTGTTTTTCGATGGAGTATGGCAGGTATGTTTGAGCAAGGTTTATTGAAAGTGAACATCTGTTACTCCATTCTTATTGTCTATTAACAGAGATTATGAAATTAAATCTGCGTTGCAGTGTAAACCTCCCCCCCCCCCGCTCCCACCTCACACCTTATATTTATTTGTGCATCTATTTAGTGATCAAATATGTATTAAGTATCTGTTCCCTACCAGGCATTGAGCTACATGCTATGAAAACAGTGAAAATATGACAGTCATACCTAAGATTGTAGCAAATTCTTCAAACTCACATATTTGTGGGGAAGTTCAACTTTTCTGACTCAACAACATTAATTAAAATGTAGGCCCTAAAAAAAAAAAAAAAAATCCAAACTCCGGGAAACTTAAAACTAATGACTAGGTTTTATCAACTGCAAGGAAAAATACATTTTTTTAAAGTGATGTTAAGGAAGATCTATATGTTAAAAAACACTTGTGGGGCGCCTGGGTGGCGCAGTCGGTTAAGCGTCCGACTTCAGCCAGGTCACGATCTCGCGGTCCGTGAGTTCGAGCCCCGCGTCGGGCTCTGGGCTGATGGCTCGGAGCCTGGAGCCTGTTTCCGATTCTGTGTCTCCCTCTCTCTCTGCCCCTCCCCCATTCATGCTCTGTCTCTCTCTGTCCCAAAAATAAATAAAAAACATTGAAAAAAAAATTAAAAAAAACAAAAAACACTTGTAAGACATACCCGCCAACCACAGTGTGTGAACTGTATACGGATTCTAATTCAAGTAAACAGACTGTACAAAAATTACATCATTTACGAAACAACTGGGAATCTGAACACTCACCAGATATTTGATGCGCTTGAGGAATTACTGTTAATTTTTCAGATGCAATAATGATACTGTGTTGATAACAATTTTTAAAGAGTGCCCATATTTGGAAAGTATACCCTGAAATAGTCATGGGGGGAAAATGATATGATGTGGATTTTGCTTCAGAATAGTGAGCTGAACCATATAAAATGGTTTT